>NW_015168063.1:927612-927793 GCF_001447785.1 Gekko japonicus
ATATCTATGTTGTTTTACTACTACCAACAGACTGATTGGTGTGATTTGTTGCCTTTAGCTGAATACTGTTACAACAACACTATACATAGCTCTACTGGGATGTCCCCTTTCAAGGCGGTCTTTGGTTATGATAGCCCCCCTCTCCCCTTTTTGGGGGAGACTGCTACTTGTAAGGGGGGGG
>NW_015168063.1:928064-945654 GCF_001447785.1 Gekko japonicus
TTCTGTTTTTCACATGAGTTTGTTGAAAAAAGATCCTGGTACCTCTCCCTGGAGGCCCTCGGTTACTCCCCCTCTGCCTGTGCTACTTGAGGGGGATGAACATTTCGAGATTGCAGATATCCTCGACTCCCGACTGAAACGTGGTAAACTCTGGTACCTCATTGAGTGGGTGGACTTCGGACCCCAGCACCGTGAATGGGTGGAAGAAGGGGATATTACTCCGCCTGTGCTACTTGAGGGGGATGAACATTTTGAGGTTGCAGATATCCTCGACTCCCGACTGAAACGTGGTAAACTCTGGTACCTCATTGAGTGGGTGGACTTCGGACCCCAGCACCGTGAATGGGTGGAAGAAGGGGATATTCGGGCCCCTTATCTGATTCGTAAGTTTCACAAGAAGTTCCCGGACAAACCGGGAGGTCTCCCGCCCAATCCGGGAGATCTCCCGCCCTGCCCGGGAGACGGAGGGTAAGATGTATTTTGGAGGGGGCAGTATGTCAGCAAGCTGCCATGGTGTTCTGTGTTACTTGTATGGCTGTACAGTTTCTTCCTCCCCCCCCTTTGCCTGCTAGCCTGTATTTTATTCTGCTGTAATGCCTAAGCCAAACAACTGGAGGACGTGGTGTAGGAGTGAGCTTGAATGCCAGCTTGTTGCTTTTAGATCCTGGGAACTGCACCTGTATTATGTCTGGAGATAGCAGTGTTCCCAGGCAGTGAGCGCGCAACCGTTTCCTTTCACCCGCCAGCGGGAAAGTGACCCATTGGTTATGTGCCTGGTTCAAATCCCTTTATTATGCTTGCCCTAGTCGTTTGTACCCATTCCTAACAAAGAACTTGTTTGAGTATCTTTCCAAAGCTTTGAAATAAATTTTGCTTTTCTGAAACGTGGATTTATTCTCGATGCTTGGGAATCCAACAGCAGGCAGCCTAGAGGTCTGTGCCACTGAATCTAACTCTACCCCTAAAAAAGTAAGCACCTTAGCTGGACCCTCCATCTTTTCGTGTGCTAATGGCACTCCTAACTCATTGGTCAATGCAAAAAAGGAACGCATTAACTGCTTGCAATGGCCGGACCCGTGTTGGCCCACGAACAAAAAATCGTCTAAATAATGCACTACCATGCTTAAACCCGAACACCTGTGAACTCCCCTTTCCAAAAATGAACTAAAACGCTCAAAAGTGGCGCAAGAAATTGAGCAGCCCATTGGCAAGGCCCTGTCTAAGTAAGTAAAACTGACCCTCAAAGCAAAAGCCCATGAGTTCAAAATCATCCGGGTGCACCGGGAGGAGGCGAAATGCAGACTTAATGTCGCATTCCGCCATCTCAGCACCCCTGCCACATTTGCGTACCACACACACAGCCTGATCAAATGACGTGTACCTAACTGAGCACAACTCATCAGGAATGGCATTGACCGAGCCCCCTTTTGGATATGACAGGTGATGGATAAGCCTGAACTCCCCAGGTGTTTTCTTGGGAACAATACCTAGCGGAGAGACCCGAAGGTTAGGGACTGGAGGGGAGGGAAACGGCCCCGGGACCCTGCCCTCCCTCAATTCCTTATTAATCTTCTCCTTGACTACATGCTCCAATCCTCTTACAGATTTAAGGTTGCGTGCCATAAACGGAGCTCTTGCCCCCTGGTAAGGAATATGAAAACCCTTAGAAAAACCGTTCAACAAATATAAACTGTCAGGTCACCTGGGATACAAACGTAACAACCCTTCAAGAGCTTTCAACTTTTTGGGCGTTGGCCCCTTTTCCTGGAGCATGCCCAGGGCCACCACCTTCTGCACGCCGCCGCCCCCGGCGGGACTTTCCACGGTAGCAAGCGGAGAAGGGGTGTGGGCCGGCACACAGTGGGCACTCATGCCTGAATTGACAAGCCTTCCTATTACACACCCCCTGGGCTCCAAATTCCCAGCAAATTTGGCGGGGTTGAACCACTCGCCCCGCCTGTTGGCGGGGACTAAATACAGCTGACAAACGCTCTACCAAGTGCCCGCTGTGCGATCTATCCCCAGTATTAGGCCTAGAGGACGCCATGACTTGAAGCCACAGGTGGGGGTGAATCTGATTCCATCTCAACGACGGATTCATGGCCGCCCGCATCCTGAACTCCTCATCATACTGGAGCCAGGCAGGGCCAGTAAAGCCCGTATATTCCTTGTAAACAATATCAAAATACTGAAACAAGGAGGCTGCTCTGTAGGGTTGAGCCTTGGATAGCACCCCTGCATAAACTAAAAATCCTGCCACCCAATTGGCCCATGTCTTATCAACTTTCATCCTCTTATACTTTTCCTTATCCCGATCCCATGATGATGATATGATGATGTCATTTTAGGTATTTAACTTCATGCATTTCCTGGTTGGGCTCAGAAAGCAGTCAGCTTTGATTAGTCCTTTGGCCTAACTGTTTTCCGTATTTCATTGCAATAAAATACAAGAACTTCCTCCTCATTTTGACTTCAGTCTTCTATTTTTGACTGGATATTAATTTGTATAGCAGAATGCTGTTGATGCTTCTTCCCTGGATTTCAGTAAAGCTTCTGACGGGGTTCCCCATAATGTTCTGATGGGTAAATTAAAGGATTGTGAACTGGACTCTAGGATAGTTAAATAGGGCAACTAGAATGATAAAAGGGTTGGAACACTTTCCCTATGAAGCAAGGTTAAAATGCTTGGGGCTCTTTAGCTTGGAGAAACGACGACTGAGGGGTGACACGATCACGGTTTATAAGATTATGCATGGGATAGAGCAAGTCAAGAAAGAAGTACTTTTCTCCCTTTCTCACAATATAAGAACTCATGGACACTCAATAGAACTCATGGGCACTCAATGACATTGCTGAGCAGTCAGTTTAGAACAGATAAAAGGAAATACTTCTTCACCCAACGAGTGATTAACACATGGAATTCACTGCCACAGGAAGTGGTGGCAGCTACAAGCATGGACAGCTTAAAGAGGGAATTAGATAAATATATGGAGCAGAAGTCCATCAGTAGCTATTAGCCACAAGGTACAGATAGGAACTCTCGGTCTGGGGCAAGGGATGCTCTGTATTCTTGGTGCTTGGTGGGGGCAACAGTGGGAGGGCTTCTAGTGTCCTGGCCCCACTGCTGGGCCTCCTGATGGCACCTGATATTTTTGGCCACTGTGTGACAGAGTGTTGGACTAGATGGGCCATTGGCCTGATTCAACATTGACTTCTCTTATGTTCTTATGTAGATGGATAGGGAACTGGTTGAAGAGAGTAGTTGTCAATGGCATTTCATCTGAATGGAGGGAGGTGTCAAGTGGGATGCCACAGGGCCGGGTACTTTCCAATATTTTTATAAATAATCTGGATGAGGGTGTGGAGGGTCTACACATTGAATTTGCAGATGACACCAAATTGGGAGGAGCAGCAAACACACCAGAAGGTAGATATAGAATTCACCGAGATCTAAACATGGTAGAAAAGTGGGCAGATGGTCAGCAAGATGCAGTTTAACAAGGATAAGTGCCAAGTTTTACACCTGGGTCGCAAAAATGAGGAACACGCATACTGGATGGGGGGATACACTTCTGGATAGCAGTGTGTGTGAACAAGATTTTGTGGTAGGGGTGGACCCCTAAATATTAGCAGCCAGCGTGATGCAGCAACAAAAAAAGCAATCTTGGGGTGTATCAACAAAGGCATAACATCCTTATCGCAAGATGTCATAGTACACTGCATTGGTCAGGCCATGTCTGGAATTGTTTGGTTCTGGAGGCCTCAATTCAAAAAGGATGTGGATGGAATGGAGTGGGTTCAGAGGAGAGTGAAAAGGATGATCAGGGGCCTGGAGACCAAGCCCTATGAGGAAAGGCTGAGGGACTTGGGAATGTTCAATCTGGAGAAGAGGAGATTGAGGGGGGACATGATTGCTTTCTTGACGTATTTGAAGGGCTGTCCCTTAGAGGAGAGCAGGGAGCTGTTCCTGTTGGCAGCAGTGTTAGCCCGTAAGCCTGCTATGGTGTTTTATGGACTGTGTTACACTGTTATCTGATGAAGTGTGCCAACAACGGACTGTGGCTGAAACTGACATGCTGAGAGCGCTCGGTCAGAGTACCTACCGAAGACCGTGTTTTCCAATGGTTGCTACTCCAAAGGTGTTCCCGTGTCTAGTGCATGCCATAGAACAACGCACGTGGTCGCAGAAAGCACAAAACGCTATTTCAAACCAGCCGCATGGTCACCTACACCAAGGACCCCCTCCCCCTCGCATCTACGAAGCTGCACGCACCCACAACGACCCTGTATTCAGCCTGGCCGCATGGACATGAGTCACCTATCTGCATACAAATACCCCTCACCCAAATGTCTTGATTGAGTTAGCAACTAGATTTCAAATTGTCCTCCAGTTTCCTGGAACACCCAGAAAAATACAGTAGCCAATCATTAACCTCTTGGTTATGACAGAACTAGAGTGTCATAGGGGAGGACCCCTGGACCCAGCTCCTCCTCTAGACCCCTTTAGATATAATCAGGAGCGCACCCACAGCTAGCTCTCTTGAGTTCTTGACCTCTCTCGCTTTTAACCTCTGGACCCTCAAGCCCCCCTTTGCTCCCCAACGACGTCGTCTATAGAACCTGCTTTTCCTCTTAAGTCCAACTTGCTATCCCATATCCTCCCCGTCCTTCTTTACACTCTAGAATTGCACAGCTAGAGTCTCTTTGGCACGTGGTCTTAGCTGGTCTGAGTCCATTCGCCATTCCTTTCCAATTTTCTCCCCATCCCTACCCATTCGCTGGAAGTTTGGAGCCACACAGTTGGAGCATCAACTACCATTTTCCTGCAAATTGCAACTGTGCTGTATTAATCTCTTTTAATTTCTTAGTCTTGCGTATTTGTAAATGTTGTGTGAAATTGAGTAAATTGTGCTAGTAAACTATTATTATTATTAAGGAAGTCTGCCTCAGTCTTTCATTGAGAACCTCGGAAGCAGTGCCATCCTCCGTAAACATAGACGGAAGAATCCCGATAATAATAACTGTACCGGTTGTTCTTCTCCAAGGGCAATTCGGCTAACAGCAGAGGATGGGACTCACAATAAGGGGTTTTAAATAAAGGATGGGAAGGTACCAGCTGGATATTTGAAAAAACCTTCTAACAGTAAGAGCTGTTCAACAGTGGAGGTGCTAGAAGATTGGAGGTGAGCAAATGTTGTCCCCATCTTCAAGAAGGGGACAAAAGAGGATCTGGGTAACTACTAACTCGTCTGCTTGATATCTATACCTGGGAAGGTTTTTAAACAAATCATCAAATAGACAGTCCCTGAGCATTTAGAAAGGACGGCTGTGATTACTAAGAGCCAGCATGGGTTTCTCAAGAACAAGTCATGTCAGACTAACCTTATCTCTTTTTTTGAGACAGTTACTACCTTGCTGGATCAGGGGAATGTGGTAGACATAGGCTCTGATCAGACACACAATTAGCTGTGAGAGAGGGATGAATGCCAGGCGGATTTAATGGGTGCGATCAGACATGAACATCTGGCCAGCATCCCTCACCCGTCGGCAACCTGTTTCGTTCTGCCACAAGACTGGAGTTAAAAGACACTGGGGAAAGTCTACTATCAAACGGGTTGCTACGGGCCACAGATGGACTTTCCCCTGTGTGATCACAGACAACCGCACTGCCCAAGTGGCAGTGTGGCACATTTTTTTTAAAAAAAATTCAGTGCACATCTGCATATCTGCACATGTGCATGCTTATGCATTGTCAGCGAGCTGCCATTGTGTTCTGTGTTACTTGTACGCCTGTACAGTTCATCCCCCCCCTCTGCCTGCTAGCCTGTATTTTATTTTGCTGTAATGCTAAGCCAAACATCTGGAGGACGTGGTGTAGGAGGTGAGCTTGAATGCTAGCTTGTTGCCTTTAGAGCCTGGGAACTGCACCTGTATTATGTCTGGAGATAGTAGTGTTCCCAGGGATTGAGCGCGCAACCGTTTCCTTTTACCCGCCAGCGGGAAAGTGATCCATTGGTTCGGTACCTGGTTCAAATCCCTTTATTATACTTGCCCTGGCTGTTTGTACCCATTCCTAACAAAGGACTTGTTTGAGTATCTTTCCAAAGCTTTGAAATAAATTTTGCTTTTCTGAAACGTGGATTTATTCTCGATGCTTGGGGATCCAACATGCATGCACACAATGGTGAAAGTCGCAAAAACAAACCTACTGGAGAAGGACATCCAGATGACCTGATCGCAATCATTGTGAGAGATGACTTGATTTTCCCAGAAAACTCATTAGGGAACCAGGACTGTGTGATTGTGCAAATGCGGGTCAAATTGCTAAGGAAAAAATAGCCTCGCTTCCCCCCCCCCACATTATCCTGTGCATGTGACCGCAGCCATAGATTATCTTGATTTCAGTAAGGCTTTTGATAAAGTTCCACATAAAATTCTTGTTGACAACTTGGAAAAATGTGCTTTGAACCCTATGACTTTTAGATGGATTTGTAACTGGCTGAGCTATCACACCCAAAGAGTGCTTGTGAATGGTTCCTCATCCTCTTGGAGAGGAGTGACAAGTGGAGTGCCTCAAGGATCTGTCCTGGAACCTGTTTTGTTCAACATCTTTATCAACGATTTGGATGAAGGGATAGAGGGAATGCTTATTAAATTTGCAGATGATACTAAATTGGGAGGGGTAGCAAATATGTTAGAAGACAGACTCATGATATGGGATGATCCTGAGAGGCTGGAAAACTGAGCTAAAACAAATGAAATGAATTTCAATGAGGGTAAATGTAAAGTTCTGCATTTAGGTACTTATAGATTGGGGGAGACTTGTCTTGGCAGCAGTATGTGCAAAAAGGATCTCGGGGTCTTAGTAGATCATACACTGAACATGAGACAGCAGTGTGATGCGGTTGCTAAAAAGGCAAATGCGATTTTGGGCTGTATCAACAGAAGTACAGTGTCCAGATCACGCAAAGTGATGGTGTCACTTTAATCTGCTCTGGTTAGACCTCAGTATTGTGTTCAGTTTGGGGCACCACAATTTAAGAAGGATATAGACAAGCTGGAACTTGTCCAGAGGAGGGCAACGAAGATGGTTTGGTGGGGTCTGGAGACCAAGTCCTATGAGGAAAGGTTGAAGGAGCTGGGTAAGTTTAGCCTGGAGAGGAGACGATTGAGAGGTGATAGGATAACCATCTTCAAGTCCTTGAAGGGCTGTAATATAGAGGATGGTGCAGAGTTGTTTTCTGTTGCCCCAGAAGGTTGGACCCAAACCAACAGGTTGAAATTAAATCAGAAGAGTTTTTGGCTAAACATTTCAACAGCATTTGAAAAGGGTATGAAAATTAGGTATCATTGGTTAAAATTGCACAAGAGAGAAGCAAAACTGAAAATGGGATGAGAAATTCAACAAATTCAACAGAGATGAGAAATTCAAAATCATTACTATTGTAATGCTCTTTATTTTTACATAATATTGTCCTGTTATTGTAGAACCATACAAAGTCTCTGTCTTCCCACCTCCCCCTTTCCCCTTACACAATAATTAGTTGATAAGGAGAAAATCGACAGGGAGCTTCCATTAAAGAGATTACTTTCTTCAACAGGTTCCCTGTAATAACCTCTGTGAATCTGGAAAGGAACCTTATGATTAAAACATTAATTCTGCTACCCGCCTTTAACATAACTTCAGGTAATCAGGAGAAAAACAACAGTTGTCTTTGTTAATTAGCATGATAATTTACATATGAATATTGTAAGAGTGCACATCCTGGCATCAGATGTCAATCATTGCTGCAACTTCTGGCCAAGTGTCATTATCAAAGCCTTCTGTGACTGGGACAGACAATGGGATAAAGACTCATGGGCTGAGGAAAATGGGAGGTCTGAAATTTCGTTTCTGGTTACCTTGTTCTCCTTGTAACTTCCCTTGCTGTCTGGTTGTTATAGGAAGCAGAACACTTTGCCCTTTCTGTCAGTACGCTTTAAAAGCTAGCCAGGTTCATACGGATTAGGGGAAGGGTTCACTACATTCATTTTGGAGGGGGGTGGTGGAGGTGTGGAGGTTCACAGGGAGGCAGAAAGGAACATATTCCCAGTAGCTGTTAACACTGTTCAGGTATGAACAGGCTGTGTGATGAACACACACGAACATGCAGGAAGTTGCATTATACTGAAATGATCCATCAAGGTCAGTATTTGTCTGCCAGTCTGGCGGTGGCTCTTCAGGGTCTCGAGCAGAGGACTCTCACATCACCTGCTGCCTGGTCCTTTTTAAACTGGAGATGCTGCTGGGGATTGAGCCTGGGCCCTTTGGCATTCAAGGCCATGGTACCTTTCCTAACTACATCTCAACAGCCCATTTGTGGGGTATCTCAAAGACAAATAGTGTCGGGACTTCTTCCAGGTAAGTCTGGCTAATGGAAGACTGCTTCTATCAGGTTATCCCCATCTCTTCCCAGCTGGGTCTCCCCCCCATCCATCCATCCATCCATAGGTCTGTTTTCCCCCCCTCCTTTGTCTATATCCTATCCCTGTTTCTTCCTGTGTTATTACTCTATCCTCATTCTCCTCTGTCCTTTCTCTTTTTCCCTTTTCTTCTCTCAGTTCCTCCTTTGTCCATCCTATGCCACCACTGTACGTCACTGCCGCCCTTTCTTTCTTCTCTGTTGTCCATTTTCTCCTCCTTCGTTGCTCCCTGCCACACGGTTCTTGCTGATGGGCCCTCCCAGCTTGATGCTGGTCTCCACCCGCACCATCAGCAGCCCTCTGCCTCTTTCTACCCACCTGTTTCTACTTCCAGGTTGTAAGTCTGCTGGCCCCCTGTCTCTCAGGAGGGGTCATTCCAAACATCAATGGACCCCATTAGGGTCCCCCAGGAGTCCATATTTTAGGCCACTTGACATAAGTGGGAACAAAGATGGAAGCCAGGACTGGCAGGCCATAATCATGCCAATCTTAGCTCATTATAGTAATTAACAATATATTAACAGTTAGTCTTGAACTATATTAAAATTATAATTAATCTCAGTCCTCAGAGGCCTCAAAGGTCAGGAGGGTAGAAACCCTCCTTCCGAAGACTGATTAGTCCTGGGGGGAACATACCCAGACCTTCACCACAGTCCCGCCACTCATTAGCATAGAGCAACTTCTTAAATTGAGTCCACACTCTCTTCTCACCAGAAATCTGGAACACTTTTTATTATTATTTAAAGCAGATTCTGCAACCTCTTTATGACTGAACATGGATGCTAATGTCCACATGATTGGTGCAACATTTAACGCAAGGTGATGGCAGCAGATCTTTCAACTATCACATTTACATAGTGGTGCTGAAACAACCTTGGCTCACTTTAGAGATGGTAATGAGTAGCCTTCTCAAACGAGTGCTTTGAAAACCTTTGTTATTACTCTATCTGAAGAAGTGAGCAGTGACTCACGAAACCTCATATCCGGCCTCACATTTTGTTAGTCTTTAAGGTGCTCCTGGACTCTTGCTCTTTGAAAACAAAGTCACCCATATTCCGAGAGTTCTGTCCAAGTTCATAATGTGGGCACAGGTTTGTTGATGGTGCTACACATTTATCATAGTGCCACTTGGATATTGTGATTCCTATCAGTAGACATGGCTGGAAACCACTTGGAACTTCCATTGTCTGCAGTACATGCAGTAGTTGTCCTCCACGCACAGCTAAAAACCCATGTTCCTGGATGTGTTTGTTTACTTCTTGACCACTTTTCTCTTTAAACATACACGAAGTGGCTTGCAGAAATTTCAAAAGCAAACCAAATTAAAACAATATAATTTAAACAAACCAGGTAACAGCAACAACAATAAAACAAACATCCTGGGTGGGAAGGGGGAAGACGCTTGGCTAGATATGATGCAAGATGGTTCCCCAAACTCCTTCCATGTCTAAGAACGAATAGAAAGAACTCAACCAAATAGAGAGAACCACACAAAGACTGCAATCCTAAAACAATATTCCTCGGACTAGGTCCCTTGAATTAAATGGGATGTTTCAGAAGAGATCAGTTTATGATTGCTCTAAAAAGTGTCCTTAGTCGGGCAGTCTTATGACAGAGCTTGCAACAATCAGCGAGAGTTTTAGTCAGAGCAAGGGGTGAGTGCAAGGGGGTAAGGGTGGTGAGAACAAAACAAGAGCCAGAGCTGTTAAGAGACACGTATGGGCAGCCTGACCACAACGTTCTTATGCCATGGGGAATGAGGGGAGCCTCCACATTCAGAGGCATTAAACCTCTGAATACCAGAGGCAACATCAGGGGAAGGCCTCAGCCTCTCTGCCCTGTTGTTGGCCCTCCAGAGGAACTGGCTGGCCCCTGTGTGAGACGGGAGGCTGGACTGGAGGGACCCTCACTGGCCTGATCCAGCAGGGCTCTCCTGATGTTCTTGAGGCAAATCTGGGTGACTGTCTAAGATGGCACCAGGAGCCTCCTCTACTGGCCTGAAGGGAAGCTTAGCATCAACTGGCTTCTAAAATCAGTGTTGTCTGTTGACCCTGGCCTTCTGTAGCTGCCATGAAGGAACATGCAGGGTTTTTTAAAAGCTCATCCATTTTTCTTTTTACATTGTTCGTTTTGAATGCCAACTATGTAAAACGTCTCACTTCTCTCTGTATTGAATGGGGGGGGTTTGCACCAAAGTCATAGTTCACCTGGGGCACAAAAAATCCTTGGTCTAGCCCTGAGCAGCCATGCGCCCAGAGGGAAGAGTCCCTCTGCTTCCCCCGTACACATTTATAAAAACAGACAGAATTTTTGTGGGGGATCTGGGTTTTTTAGGTGTTCAGGTGATGTTCTCAATTTGTGATCCAGTTGCAATTCAAGCAGAGAAATGCTTAAGCTTCACTGGTCCGATCACGTTTCAGAACCTCCTGTCCATACTGCCTACACGCAAGGGAACCTGGTGATGCTACTGTGGCCACTTCAGCCCTGAACCCTTTCTGTGCCAGCTGCGCCTCCTGAAGCCCTGCCTCTGCCCTCTCTTCTCTGACTTGACAGCTTCCCCTCCAAGCACTTTTCCCAGGGCAAATTACTAAGTTGCAAGAGCTGTTGTGCTTTCAATAGTACTCAACTACCCACTTGGATCTTGAATGCAGGCTTGGCTGTTGCCTTTTTCATAACATGATCTCCTTCCTGTTGCCTCCGATGTTTTTAACAACCCAAGATGTTTGCAAAAGCCCTTTGGGGAATTTTAAGTGATATATAGCCACTGTGACTCCAAAACGTCACATTAATCTTGCTGACAACTGAGAATTTGTCACTTAAATGTTTGTTCTTTCTCAACTATGTCCCCGAGCTGCCAGAGGCAGCAAGGAAATACTATTGCACAGCATTTCTGGTGGCAGCTTTGGGTAGCAGAAGCAGAAAGCAGCAACAGCCTCTCCCATTCTAAAACTGTGGCTGATTTCACACTAGAGCTGCCTCGATGTTGTGCCGCCGTTTGCCCCGATACTATTGGTGAATTTCACACCTGAAGCCGCAGGGCTGCATTTTGACCCGCGGCTTCACCCGATTTCCCCCGAAGTTTCGTGATCTTGTTTTTTGAGGATTACGAAACTGCGGAGGAAATTGGGCGAAGCTGCGGGTCAAATGCAGCCCCGTGGCTTTGGGTGTGAAATTGACCAATAGTATCGAGGCAAACAGTGGTGCAACATCGAGGCAGCTCTAGTGCGAAATCAGCTTGTAAGACTACAAGCCTGAAGAGGTAGGTAAATTGACTTCCACCAATGCCCTAAACAGGGGCGTTAACTGCAACTGAGAGCCAGTTTGGTGTATTGGTTAAGTGCGTGGACTCTAATGGGAGAACCGGGTTTGATTCCCCACTGCTGGATGACCCTGGGCGAGCCATAGTTCTGTCAGAGCTGTCCTTGGAAGAGCAGTTTCTGTCAGAGCTCTCTTAGCCCCACCTACCTCACAGGGTGTCTGTTGTGGGGAGGGGGAAAGTTCATAAGCCACTCTGAGACTCCGAGTGAAGGGCAGGGTATATATCCAATTTCCTCCTCCTCCTCTTCTTCTTCTTTGCTGGCTGCCAAACTGAGCTCAGTTGCACTGTAGAGAACTTGGAAAGATTTGCAGGGGCATCTCACTTTCCTCTGTATCCACCCTCCTCACACTATTTTCTATTTCAATTCCCTTGGCAGCCACCTTTCTCTGCTTTCTTCTCTTCTTCCCACCCACCCACAAACCTACTTTTTTATCCCCCCCCCATCTTCAGCTATATTTCTCCACAATGGGGACCCAGAGCAGCTTACATCATTCTACTCTTCTCTTTTCTATTCTCACAACAACCCTGTGAGCAAGGTTACGCTGGGAATATGTAACTGCCCCAAGGTCATCCACTGAGCATCCATTGGCTATCATGGGGTGGCTGCTGTTGAACAGTAGCAGTTGTTAGAAAAAGACCACTGTATAATGGTTGCTCAACTCTATATAGAATACTGTGTACTAAATAAAAGGTTTATGCAAATCACAACCAGAAGAGAAAGCTCTGCCAACATTGTTAGAGTTGGAAGGGTTTTGTTCCTCCTTAAGAGAATTTAGAGACTGGCTTATCTCTTGTATCAATTTGGGATTTAGAGATACTGGTTTCAGATTACTCCATGGAAGAAATTCTAATGAAAACACCTTTGGAATTGACCATCTTCTGAGGAAGGTCACTTACAAAATGAGTTGAAACCTTGGTGCTAGTCAGCTTGTTACAAGACATAACTTTGTTATTGTTAGAGTTTGTCAGAAGTTGGAACTGGGATTGGCAGGAAAAGCATGGGTTAAGGGGACTTTGAACTGGTCAGCACCCCGAGATATCTGTGAGGGTGCCTGTTGGCTGTCCAGCCTGTGTGGATCAGTGACGGCCTCCTTGGGGTTCTGGTGAGGGTATACAACAGGTCTTAAGGCTGTGCAGTCATGAGTGTGGACTATGCCTCCCCATCCCCTCTACGCATACAAGTGCGGGCAGTGAAGAGAAAGATCTGGAGAGGATCTGGCTCTCGATTGGAGCCGGGGTGGTATGGCCCTGTCAGGAAGCTTGCTTGGCAAGCCAGGGGATACCTGTGGTTTTATGAGTTAATACATTAAACAGATCAGCTGTTTTAAATTAAAGTTCCAGTTTAACATAAATGTGTGTCTTGTTTTATTCAAGGGATGGACGGGCAATTGCTGTTTGGTTTATACAAGGAGCTGCTGTGGCTCAAGTGGTTAAGATGCTGAACTGCAGGCTGTGGAAGGTCAGTAGTTCAGCAGTTCAAGACCCGAGTTGCCGCATGACGGAGTGAGCTCCCGTCTCTAGTTGCAGCTCCTGTCAACCTAGCAGTTTGAAAGCAAGAAATTGCAAGTAAATAGGTACCACTTTGGTGGGAGGGGAACAGCATTCTGTGCACCTTGGTGTTTAGTCATGCCGGCCACATGACCACAGAAACGTCTTTGGACAGCGCTGGATCTTCGGCTTTGAAACGGAGATGAGCACCGCAACCCTAGAGTCCGATTTGACTGGCTTTCGAGCAAGGGAACCTTTACCTTTACCTTTTATACAAGTCAAAACTTTGTAACTGTTTTCTGACTATACTATAGAAATGACATATTGGTTTTAATACAGATCTACAGTATGTGATTTGCATAAGCCATTTATCTAATACACAGTATTCCACATAGAGTTGAGCAGCCATTATTCACAATGGTCTTTCCCCAACAATGATGATGATGATGATTTAATTTTATACCCCGCCCTACCTCACAAATGGGCTCAGGGCATCTTACAACATAAAATCATCAGAAAATTAAAACAATATAACAATAAATGGCAGAAACAGATGATAACGAAAACCCATGTCTCGTGTCAGGCAAGGAATGGCAGGTACCCCAAGGAACTCCAGTGCCTAAATAAAATCTGAAAGGGCACTGGAAGGGGGACCATGGGCAGGGGAGGCCAGAATGGGTGAACATTTGCCACCTCAGCCAAAGGCCTGGCAGAACAGCTCCATTATACACGGGGATCCTGTTTATTTGCAGCCAGTCCTGGGTGAGTCATACAACATAAAATCATTAGAAAATTAAAACAATATAACAATAAATGGCAGAAACAGATGATAACGAAAACCCATGTCTCGTGTCAGGCAAGGAATGGCAGGTACCCCAAGGAACTCCAGTGCCTAAATAAAATCTGAAAGGTCACTGGAAGGGGGACCATGGGCAGGGGAGGCCAGAATGGGTGAACATTTGCCACCTCAGCCAAAGGCCTGGCAGAACAGCTCCATTATACACGGGGATCCTGTTTATTTGCAGCCAGTCCTGGGTGAGTCATACAAGTCAGGCCCTAATGAGTCCTCTCTCAAAGGCCAAAACAGCCCTGACCCCTTTCCCTGCCTTTTACTGACAGAAACCAAGGATGGTAGTACTGTCTGGTTGCCTACCAATGGCTACTGAGTGCATTTGTTTCTTAAAGGTACAGGCACTACTTCTATTATTTTAACCCCCAATGGATTTTTTTAAGATTTGATTTTTCTGCAAACCTGAGGAATTTATCTGGTTTGTTATATTATCTGTCTTATCTGTTAATGGCTCCACACTCTGGATTTAAATATCCACAGATTCGGCAATGCTGAGAATTATACATATTCATTCTTTTCTCTTTGGTTACGTGGCCCAGCTTTCTGCTTCTAATAATTTATTCATTTCACTTGAGCCAAATATCTCTTCTCTTTAAGGCTCATTGCTGCATTTAAGATAATTTAGCTGCTAAAGCACTTTTAAAAAAGCACACCTAATTTAAAATACCCCACAAATACTCTCTTGGCTTCTTATGAAAACAGTGGCAGCTGGAATGATTTTCCAGCTCTCGTGACACATTTATCAGTAATTACCAATGTTCAACATTCCTCTGTGAAGTTTCATTGGTCTTTGCAAACTTCTTTGGGCTTCCCTAGAGATTACTCAGATGATTTTCTTGAAAAGAAACATCCGCATTTGTTAAGTCCGGCGCTTAACAATGAGTCGGAGAGTGATTTCAACAAAGACTCAAGTTTATTCAGCTCTTTGTTCACTTCTTCGACACGGTACAACATCTGATAGCCCGAACAGTTTGCCCATTGAAACTGCCCGGTATTTAAACATTCCCGGCTAACATAGCCACTCCCACTATACACATAACAACCTATCAGGTTGAGCGCATAAGGACCAATCACAAACGTTCCCGCTTGCAGCTTGCTTGAATGTGATTGGGTCGTGAGTCTTGGACTAGAATGCTCTGTCCAAGACGAAGCTTAACATTGCTTCCCTATGTGATGATTCACATAAAACCTCCTGTACTCATGGCAGCTATGAATACATTACAGCATTCATTTTGAATTTCACTACAGGATGTTCTTACTTATTTACGTAAGGGCCAGGGTGGTGTAGAGAATACTGTTAAACTAGGGTCTCAGAGACCTGGATTCAAATACCCATATACAGTAAAAATACTTCACTTGAGTGATCTTGGGCAAGTCACTCTCTTTCAAATAACCAACCTCCCCAGGGTTTGTTGTGACAATAAAATGGAGGGAAGAAAAGCCATGTAAACAACCCTGAGTCATAGAATCACAGAATCATAGAGTTGGAAGAGGCCACACTGGCCATCTAGTCCAACCCCCTGCTCAATGCAGGATCAGCCTAAATTATCCATGTCAAGTGCTCGTCCAGCTGTTGCTTGATGACTGCCAGTGAGGGGGAGCTCACTTTTAAATACCTTCCCTCCTCTCCTTGAGGCATGCCACCAATGTGGCACAACTCAGGCAGGAAAGGGGAGGTATTTAAAGTACCCTCCTCCTGTCCCCGAGTCACACCATAGCAGCAGCACACATTAGGGAGAGAAGGGAAGGTAGTAGCCTCTTTAAATACCTTCCATTCTCTCTCTGACGTGTGCCATCACTGCAATCTGACTCAAGGAGGGAAGGGGAGATATTTAATAGCTTCAGAGCAGGGAAGCAAAGCAGAGAGGTTTAAAGGCTTTCTCCCAGGGAACCCAATCAGCTGACAGGCAGACCCACTGGTCTTATGTGTTTCCCTGGGAGGAAGCCATTTCAGTGCTCCATTTTGCTTTCCCCCACTCTGGAGCAGGGGAGAAAGGGAGCCCTGAAATGGCTGCCAGGCATTTGAACAGAACAGCTGATGGGTGACTTTGATCCTCAGCTGTTAGGTTTAAATGGCTGGCCTGGCAGCTCGGTTTCAGTACAGCTGAAAGCACCTGAATAAAAGCCGAATAAAATTGCGATTTTTAGGGGCTCAGCTATATCAGTAGCCAAATGTAGACCTCTGATCTATATCCGGCTTACATAATACTCCAAAAATACTAATAAGGTATGAAGCTTGACAATGCACTTAAGCACTTTAATTGGTATTGTAAGGTTAGTATTTTTTCTTGTGGTTATATTTTGTAAATGTCATAATGTTGAATTGTCTGTTGGCAGTGTATTATGTTTACAGATAAGAGGAACTCTGATGAAGATTTGTTCGAAACAGGAACAAAGCCAGCAACCCGTCTCTCATCTTTCTCATCTTATCTGAAAAAGGAGTTGTGAATCAGGAAAGGGTGTCACCACCTATCTGGAACAAAAGTTATGAACCGCAATTGTTATCTTAGCTATACAAGTAGTTGTTAATAGGATTTGTTACTGCCTTGCTCATCTTTAGCTGTATAAAGAATTGTGAATTCGGACTGATGCTATTTTAGGGTTCTTTCCCTGATGGAGTGAGATATTTGTATGTTTGTTATCTTACAATAATTGTATTATTAGGTTTAATACCCTGCAGCCACATACCTTGTGTTTTGCTTGGTGGGCTCAAGTGTTTGCACCTTTATTCACACTTGTAAACCAGGATGGAATAATGCCAGATATTTGGAAACATCACTGTTCTCTCTCTCTCTCACTCACTCACACACACACACATTTTTTTAAATATATTTTTTCCATGTTACAATCAAGCACATCCTTATTCCCACACGTATTGTATACTCTGCCCTCCCTCCTCCCTCCTCAGTTTATAGCTGTTTCTGTATCTTCGGCAACAGTCCTTTATATAAGTCCTCCTTCTGTCTTCCTTGCTTCCTCCATTTCCTCCCGTCCTTCATACTTTTCTTCTTCCTTTTTTTCTTTAGATTCGTCACCGAAGATTATTTCTGTTCTGTAATCAGAGGTGGGGAGTTTTAGTATAACTTGGATGGTTATGTTTCTCACGTATTATTCTGCCTTTTCTTATTTTCTACCCCCCCCCTTCTTAACTACTTATCCTTTCTAGCCAGGGGCACAAACTTAAGAGCTTCCACTGAACGTCAGACCTTTGACCTTCCATGACCCATTTTAAATACAAATGCCACTTTTTCTTAATCTTCCCTATTTTTGCTTCCCATTGTTCTTCTTGGTTAGTAATAGTTATTATGTCGGATTGAATGTATTCAAATAAGTAATTCTGCCAATTTGCTACTGTCCATTTGGTTTTATCTTTCCATCCAAATGCTATTACGGCTTTTCCAGCTAACACCATTGCTTTAAATAAGTCCTGTCCTCCTTTTCCAATGCCTTGGTTACCTAAATTGCTGCTT
>NW_015168063.1:945828-946032 GCF_001447785.1 Gekko japonicus
GTGGGAACATATTAGCTAGTGTGGCCGGGGTCCTATACCATTTAGTGTAAAATTTCAATTCCAATTCTCTAAATTTGTGTACTTTTATCTCCTGTATACCTTCTATAATTCTATTAACTGTTTGATCCGCTAAGCGAGTTTCTGCACTCCATTTCCCCTGAATAAGGGTTCTTATTTGATCCTTATCAATCACCATTTTCCTAT
>NW_015168063.1:948926-997919 GCF_001447785.1 Gekko japonicus
GTATACTTCCCTTAATATATTTTAATCTTGAGACATCCTTGGCCTCTTATCCTGGTGGGTAGATGACCCTTCTCCTGGTTCCGGCTGGGCTTGATAAGATTCGTCCATTGGTGTCGTCTCAGCATTCCTTGTCTCCACCCTCAAGGTTTCTAGTAGTTCCTGTGCCTCCTCCGGGTTCCTTGCACAGAGCCTCTTCCCTCCTTGGTAAATAACCAATGATGCTGGGTATCCCCAGCTGAATTTAATGTTGCTTTGGTGAAGCTTCTGTGCAAAGGGTTTCATCTGGCTCCTTTGATAAAGTGTCTCCTTACAGAAGTCTTCCTTCACAAAGACCCGTCTGCCTTTGAATGTCATATCTTTATTTTTCTTGAGAGTTTTGAATATTTTCTGCTGCAACTTCTCTCTCGCAAGCTTCATAATTACCGGGCGTGGTTCCCCCCCCCGTTCTTTTAATTTGTAGTCTATGAACACGTTCAATTTCATCTGCTTCTATTTCCAGCCCTTGTACCGATAACCATTCCACTAAGGTTTGTTCTAAATCAGCTGTTAATACTTCTTCTGAAATGCCAAATAGGATAATATTTCCTCTTCTATTCCGGTCGGACAATTCTGTGTGTTGTTTTTTCAGTAAATCAATCTCTTTTCTGTTTTCATTTGCCATAATTTTAGCTTCTGACGCCACTCCAGCTGCTATTTTTATCTCTGAACTCATGTTTTTAATTTCTGTGGCTAATTCACTCAATGAAGTTTGTATTTTGTTCTGGGAGTCAAGCACTAAAGCTTGGAATTGCGGCAGTTGTTCTGATAAGCTTTTCACAGTCACCGCCATTAGGACTCGGCCCAATCTCCCTTATCTTAAATGCTGAAAAAGTTTAATTGTTTTCTCACCAAGTCCTTCCCGAACTGCTTCTTGTTATTCTGGATGTCTTGTAAGTCAATTTTTACAGCTTCCCACTGGCAATTTACATTCCTTTAAAGCTCTTTAACTTTGTTTTCCTCGGAGAGCGGAGACAAGGCGTCCTAGTTGTTAGCGTGTGCGCATTGTCCCCCCTCTCACACACACACACGAGATAAAACTGATCTAAACAACTATTGACCAATCAGTCTCCAGGCAGTAATTGGCAAGCTGCACACATCTCTTTTGCAGAAAAAACTGCTGTACTGGTTCCGGTTCCAGTGGGTGCCAGCTGCAGACAGCTGTTCTTTAAAGTTTTTATCAAAGGACTTGGCAGCCTTGACAACCTTACCTATTTTCTTTCTTTTGTTTCCATCTTATTCCTTTTTAATTGGAGAGAAGGGTGACTCAGTGAACAGGGAGGCCTGCAAGTTGACTCCTCTCATTTCTATCAGGTTTTCAGATACTCGGATATATCTTCAGTGGTGACTCTGTCTCTTATTAGCTGTTGAAAGTTTCTGAGTCTGAGTGCCATAAACAAAACTGTAATAAGTGTTGGAAAACGCCCCAAATCGCCTGAGAGACGGTGAAGGAATCTCTCCCCTGGCAAGCAAACAGACCAAGATAGCTGACTTTCCCCCCTGAAAGTGTTGCATATAATATTCCAAATTCAAATAAATAAGCAATTTAAGCTGAAGAGAAAGAAAGAGCTGAAAAGCCAGAAGTTACAGCAACTGTTTCTTTAAATGACGAAGATATCTGCTGTCATGATGATGGAAAAATGCTGGCCAAGTTAATAGGTTTGACATTCAGGACTGTTACATTTCAGAATGTTTAAATGAAATTAATGAGAAGCTTGAGAAGTTGGTAGAGAGGAAGAGTAGGAAATCTGAAGAGACAAAGTCTGGTAGCTGTGTAAGTTTTGCTAACATGCCTCCAAATGTCTTCGTCCCACCAAGGAGTAAAGAGTCCACAGCAGATCCCCCTCTGTCACATAAAGTAAGTAATGAAAGCTCTAGACTCAATTTGATTTTCCAGCCCCAAAAAATATGTCTGTCAATTTGAAGATACCAAGGTGTATTACCCTTGTGGAATACAAAAAGGAAGGTGTTAAATCATCTGAATCTATTACTTAAGTCAAAAATCACTGGAATTGATTTGAAAGAACTAGAAATGTTGAACTAGAACTAGAATATGCTGATGAGTCATGCTGGTTAAAGGAACCTCATCTTGGACTGATAAGAGTTTCATATCTAGAGCACCGGCACTTTGTTTGTGATGGATTGTTTTATTCTGTTTTTAGTTTTTTAATCATGGCATATGCCTCTTCTGTTAGCCGCCCTGTGCCTGTTTGGGGAGGGTGGGATAGAAATTTAATAAATAAATAAATAAATAGCCAACCAAACCAGGTGCAGAGGGTCCTTCTCACATTTTTCAGTGAGAGGATCCCATCTTTAATAATGAAACAGAGCACAACTTTTAAGAGCAAGGGGATCTTCCCAGCCCGCACCTTTTTAAATACACTGAAACCTGTACCGCTTTGGTTAAGAAAAATAATGAGACCCAAGGGAGATCTCCCTGCTGCCTGATCTAATGGACCTCTCTTGTCAGAGGGAGGAGGTTCCAAATTTCCCAAAAGAGGTTCAAGGTGTGATAGTCAAAAGACTGGAGACAGTGCGAACAAAGCTACTGACACTAGGGAATGATACTGGAAAACAAGAGGTGACCGCAAAGAGCTTGGAGGCTGCCAAAATAAGTCCTTATGAAAACAGCCCAGACATGTCTCACCGTAACTCTCCTTGTTTAACTTCTACCAACCTGAACTCAAGGAAAACTCAGAGACATTAATACAAGCTGAAATCCATATGCCCTCAATAACAGCTGAGAATTTCCCTCAGAGCAGTAAGGAAGAGACTGTGTGGCCAAGCACAAGGTGAGTCAGCTGGGCTGAGGCAAGGAGTGGAGAGCATGTGGTGGGTTGCTGATAGAAGGTAGGGGATTTTTCTTTCTCCCTTTGCCTTCCTAGCTGCTGTGTGGGAGCTGAGAGAGAGTTGGGTTCTTTGTAGCCTGATAGAGAGTGGTTCTGTTTAAGTCTGTTTGGGGCTGTTTGTGCTTTGGGGGGGTTGGAGGCTGAGTGAGTTGCTGTGGAGTGCTGTTGATTGCAAGCCCCGCCCCCTATTGTGCTGGGCTCTGCTGTGCTGAGCAGGAAGGGTCCTTTTGAAACAAAAGGCTGCTCCTCACCTGAGGCACAAGCTCTTGCTTGTGCCTCAGGTGGGTCATAGCCTGTGGGTCATAGCCTGTGGGTCATAGCTCAGGTGGGTCATAGCCTGTGGGTCACGCTTGGAGGCCTTGTAAGAACCTGAGTAGAGGGCTGCTACTGAGTTCTGGGGAAAGAACTGCTGGCAAGGTAGCCATTTGGTCAGTCTCAAAGTTTTCAGGGTACATTGCCACAACAAGAGTTTACGTCAGAGTTTGAGGAGAGTTCCTGAGGCTGTAGAAGATAGCAAGGTTCCCTTGCTCGAAAGCCAGTCAAATCCGACTCTAGGGTTGCGGTGCTCATCTCCGTTTCAAAGCCGAAGAGCCAGCGCTGTCCGAAGACGTTTCCGTGGTCATGTGGCCGGCATGACTAAACACCAAGGTGCACGGAACGCTGTTACCTTCCCACTGAAGTGGTACTTATTTATCTACTTGCAATTTCTTGCTTTTGAACTGCTAGGTTGGCAGGAGCTGGAACTAGAGACGGGAGCTCACTCCATCATGCGGCACACTCGGGTCTCGAACTGCTAAACTACTGACCTTCCACAGCATGCAGTTCAGCATCTTCACCACTTGAGCCACCACAGCAAAGGATCTATTCCAGTGACCTGCGTGGGTTGTGCCATGATCATTTTTCTGCCATGCCATGAAATGCTGCACATGCTGCAAGTGCAAGCTTATGAGAATGCTTGAGGAGAAGGTGGGAAAACTCCCTACTGAGAGGGACAGAAGAAGGTGTATGCAGACTGGAGAAGGAATCTCAAGAGGTTTGTTGTCTTCCTGGAGCGTGTATCCGAGATGTGGCTGAGAGAATACCAAGACTGGTCAAGACCTCTGACCGGTACCCGCTCCCGCTGATCCATGTGGGAACAAATGACATGGGCTGAAGAAACCTTGAATGGATCTCCAAAGCTTATGAGGCTCTGGGCTAGAAGGTGAAAGATCTGGGGGTACAGGTGGTGTTCTCCTCCATTTTACCTTTTGAGGACCATGGAGCTGGAAGGGAGAACAGGATACTGGAGGTGAATGGCTGGCTACGTAGATGGTGCCGTCGAGAGGGATTTGGCTTCCTGGACCATGGTATGTACCTCCGACATGAAGGACTGTTGGTGACAGATGGGGTGTACCTTACAAAGAATGGGAGGAATGTCTTTGCTGGAAGACTTGCGAACCTGATCAGGAGGGCTTTAAATTGAAGACATCGGGGGTGGGAAGAAAAATTCGATTGCAACTTTGGGGGTGGGAAGAAAAAGCCTGATGTTGTGCAGCATCCCCAACACTAAGCTCAAGAAAGGGAGTGGCCAGAGAATAAAGGAATGGGGGAGAGGTGATTTCCGTAATTTTCAGGTAAATTTGAAGGGACCTATAGTAGCAAAGGATGTCTGTAATCTGAGATGTCTCTATACTAATGCACAGAGTATGGGAAATAAACAGGAGGAACTTGAACTTCAAATAATGGAAAGTAAGTATGATCTGATAGGTATCACTGAGACTTGGTGGGATGAGTCTCATATATGGAGCACAGCAGTTGAAGGATATACCTTGTTTAAACGGAACAGGATAAACAAAATAGGACTATATGTCAAGAATGAATACGCTTGCACTGAAATTCAGGATTTTGAGAGTTGCCCTGTTGAAAGTGTGTGGGTAAGGATAGAGCAGAGGGGGGGAAAGTGTCAGCAAGCTGCCAAATGTTTATTCTTGTCTGTATATTTCTCTATACGCTGTTTGGGTTAGAATGGATAAAAGGAAGTACTTCTTCACCCAAAGAGTGATTCACACATGGAATTCACTGCCACAGGAGGTGGCGGCGGCTACAAGCATGGACGGCTTCAAAAGTGAATTAGATAGGCATATGGAGCAGAGGTCCATCAGTGGCTATTAGCCACAAGGTGTAGATAGGGACTCTGGGGCAAGTGATGCTCTGTCTTCTTGGTGCTTGGGGGGGGCAACAGTGGGAGGGCTTCTAGTGTCCTGGCCCCACTGCTGGGCCTCCTGATGGCACCTGGTATTTTTGGTCACTGTGTGACAGAGTGTTGGACTAGATGGGCCTTTGGCCTGATCCAACATTGGCGTCTCTTATGTTCTTATATTCTTAAGGTATGTAAGGCTATCTTTCAGCTTTGCTCCTGCAGAGTGCAGGGGGTTGGACTAGATGACCTGCAAGGTCCCTTCCAACTCTAACATTCTATGATTCAAACTATAGTTGTATCATGCTTTAAAATTTGCAATTGCATTTTCACAAATAGTTTCAAGGACTTAAACATGCTTAACTTTTTAACGTGTTCAGGAAATGTCCCTGACCTTTTGCTTGAAGCATTCTCTGCCTTTGACATTTCTCAAGTTGTCTTCATATTGTCTCCATATTTTGCATTAGGGATTACTGAAGTTGATAATGGGCTGTGCTGCAGCTGATTCCCTCCCATTCTCAGGTACAGAACATCATTCTTCAGGCAAATATGTTGGCATGGAAAAGAATCCCAGAATGCTCCCAGTATGCACTGCAGGTCAAACTCTGCCATGAACTATCTGTTATGGACAAAATGCTTCCACAGCTTTCAGCCTATGCAGAAAGTTGTTTCTTTTGATCTACCTGTGTGAGGGGAAGAGAGGGGCTATGTCTCAGTGATAGAGCACAAAGTGTTCATAAGATCCCAGGTTCAAGATCGGGTAATAGGCAATATGAGACCCTCTGCCTGAGATCCCGGACAGCCAACAGCAGGCAGAGCTGACAGGCCAATGGTTTGATGCAAGTGTTGTTGTTCAGTGGCACAGTCAAGTCCAACTCTTCGCAACCCCATGGACCACATCATGCCAGGTCCTCCTTTCTTCTGCCATCCTCCGGATTTTGCTTAATTGACTCAAGTATACCCTGATTAACCGAGCACTTGACTGTCTATGGGATGGTTCATGTCAGTATCACCCATAGTGGTGATATTAACGGTGTTAGCACTGTGGCTGTATATATATCCCCTCAATGACTCTGTGGGGGCAGTTGGAGCAGAGGAGGCCACTCAGCAGGACTGTGATGAACTCCAGTCTGTCCTCCAGTGCTGCCCTTTCACCCAGAAGGACTGACGTCTGTAGTCTGGAGGAGATCAGCTCCAGTCCCAGGAGAACTCCCACCCCCACCTGGCTGTTGGTAACCCCTCTACTTACTGGGCTAACTGGAGGTGGATCAGTAGTAGGAGTGTGCGGGGGCGGGGAATCCAGATATTTTTGGATTTGGGGTTTGGGAACCCAAAAATATTTGGGAATACCAAATATTCATGAATGCCCATATCTGCATTGCATATGGGTTTTTGAAAATGTGGGATTCCCGAACATTTTCAGCTTCATCATAGCCTATAGGCCTGTGGTGGCCAACCTGTGGCATGCGTGCCAGAGGTGGCACCCAGAGCCCTCTCCGTGGGCATGCGTGCCATCACCCCAGCTTCCTGGGTGGCCCCTGATTGGGCAGTTTAAATGGAGGGCGGGGTCCACGCAAGGCAGACATCAAGCCAGCAGGGGAAGAGAAGCTGGCTGTGCCCCGCGACTCCCCTTCTCAGCTGCCAAAGGATCTTTCTTGTTTCTATAACCATTCTAATATCTGTGTCATGCAATGTACTTCTTTGTATATTTCCCCCGCCTTTAGATCCGCTCATCTAGGGATGCGCATAAGTTCATAGTAAATGCATTCCTATTAGACTACGCCAGGCATGCTTTTCTGTAATGTTATCTTTTCCAAGGTCACAGGTGGTTGAGAGAAGAAACTTGCTTTGACTTTAATGAGTAGAAACTGTGAGAAGAGTTTTGTAGTGATAACACAGTTGCCATTGCTTTCCCAAGGATTTGGGCACGTAAAATGCTTTTTAGGCGCGAGCAGGAACCAGGTTTATTGGCTGTCACAATTATGAATTTGCTTTAACCCTTCCAGCTTCCTGCACTTGCATTATTCTGAACAGTGCTTCTGTTCAAGTGACTTATGGCTTCAATAAAGTAATCCTTTTCTATAAGTGTGTACTCCGTTGATTGCTGTGGGACCTGACACCATGACGGGGAGCACCAGCAGCAGCCTGCAGGAGGGAGTGCCTGCCTGAGTGAGTGCACCTCTCTGTGCCCTGAGCCCCGCCTGGCCAGCACCTCACCTCCTCCAAGCCTGCAAGCAAGTGCCCCTCTCCTCTTCTTCTGTCCCACCCCCCGCCAGTGTCAGTGTTGTCATCTTCGTCCCTGGGAGGGGGGGTGGGCAGGCCAGTCTCTGCTGCCTTCCCACCACCACCCCCCTCCCCCCTCCAGCACACAGGACTCGAGGTCAGGGGGTGAGAGTGGCTCCTTGGGGTGGGTGGGTGAAGACACGGGCGTCGTTATTGTTGTGGGAGTTGCAGGAGGTCTTCGGGCTTGGAGGGGGTCGGGGGGGGCTTGCCATTGCCTCCAGTCTGCTGCTTGTTCCTGGCTGCTGGCATGACCAGGTGGGCGCCTGTTCTGAAGTGGCATCCTGCTGGGGGTTGCCCTCTGCCCTTGGCTGGGGATGTACTAAAAGGAAGGACAGGTTTGCCCATTGGAAACAATGGGAAACACTTGAAGGCCCACTGGAAATAATGTGAGCCAGGAATGGCAATTGACTTGCATGGGCTCCATTGAAATACATTACAGTACAAGTAGAGTTGCAATAAAAACACGTAATGGATATTCCATTAGGGTCTCTGGGCCCAAATACTCTGGGAATGGAATGAGAGACCCTTGAAGTGGAATGACAGTCCCAGGGTGGAGCAAGAGTGTTCTGGGACTGGAATGACAGGTCCCAGAGTGGAATGACAGCCCCAGTGTGTTCCAGGAGTGTTCAGGGATTGGAATGACAGACCACGGAGTGGAATGACAGCCCTAGGGTGTAGCAGGAGTTTTCTGGAACTGGGACAAGAGGCCCCAGAGTAGAATGAGATGGAGCTGATCTGGTGATAGCTACACACATTCCAGAACTATTTAAATGTGAGACCACGGAAGGGAATGACAACCCCAGGGTGTAGCAGCAGTGTTCTGTGACTAGAATGACAGGACCCAGAGTGGAATGACAGCCCCTGGAATGTTCAGGAGTGGGCTTGGATTGGAATAACTGCCCAAGGGAGTGGTAGGAGTTTTCTGGAACTGGAATGGGAGATCACTAAGTGGAATGATAGTCCCTGCAAGTAGCGGGGATATTCTGGGACCTCAATGACAAGCTCCAGAGTCGAATGACAGCCCCTAGATATGGCAGGAGTGTTCTGGAACTGGAATGGGATATCATTAAGTGGAATGACAACTCCTGGGAGTATTCTGGGAATGGAATGACAGGCTCCAAGGTGTATTGACAGTCCCTGGACGTAGCAGGAGGCTTATGGGCCTGGAACGACAGGACCCAGAGTGGAAGGAGAGACCCTGGCTGTAGAAAAAGTTCTGTGCAACTGGATTTGCAAACTGTAGAGTGAAATAGTTTGCATTTAAATATTTCTGGAATGTGTGTAGCTATCACCAGATCAGCTCCATCTCATTCCACTCCGTGGTCTCTCATTCCATTCCCATAGTAGTCTATTTGGGCCCAGAGACTCTAATGGAAAAACCATTCCGCGTTTTTATTGCAACTCTACTTGTACTGTAATATATTTCAATGGAACCAATGCCAGTCAATTGGCATTCTTGGCTCCCATTATTTCCAATGGGCCTTCAAGTGTTTCCCATTGCTTCCAATGGGCAATCTGTTAGAAATGGAAAAGGGGATCCATATTGCTCTGCCCCTTCCAAAAATTCAAGAAAGCTCTATCTGGAAGAAATAAATTCTATGACCTGTGTGACACACTTGAGAAGGTAGAAGGGATGACAAAGGACAGCACAGTTAGTTCTGAAAATGAAATCCTTTAAGTGTGGAATTCTCTGCCAAATAATTTTAAATCAATGAAAGCACTTGGGATTGCTTTCCTTACATTGTTTGCATCATCTTATGCTTATGAGCAGCTGTTTTCAGCTTTGAATTATATCAAATCTGACACCAGAAACAGACTCACAGATGACCTGAGTGCTGCATGTGTTGCTCTCAAACTTACAAAGTATGAGCCAAGGTTAGACAAATTATCAGCATGCATACAACAGCAAAAATCACATTAATTGTTCAAAAGCATGCCAAAGGCAAATTTTTACCTTTCAATAAAAAATTGATTATATCATTGAAAGCTCTGTTATTGTGTTTTTCTTTTAAGACAAAAGATGTCAATGTATGAGTTGTTTTTTCTAAACTAAAACCTCAGTATTCAGGTTAAATTGCTGTGTTGGCACTTTGCAATAAATAAGTGGGTTTTGGATTGCAGTTTGGGCACTTGGTCTCTAAAAGGTTCCCCATCACTGCTATAGGCCATTATAGCCAAAGGCAAGGGACTCCTGCGCAAATGCTCTCTGCCCATACACAGAACAGTTTAAAAAACCCCCCACTGTCCTGTGATTAGACAAAGAGCATTGCAACTTGCAATTTGATTGGCAGAATTGCAAGTTCTCCCTCCCCCCTCCCCAAGCAAGGTAGGAGGCAAGAACACCAGCCTTGGGAAGCTGCACGATGCACGATTGGATAGCAGGTCCCCCTTACCCCTCCCCCCCTTAGCCCAGGGAAGCCAGGGAAGAGGCGAGGAAAGCAAAAGGGGTGGGATCAAGAGGTCTTTTCTCTTCCTGCTGCTTTTCAGGATTCCCTAATAAATGCCAAATAGATTCCACAATATTCAAGAAACCCTTATTCAGCCAGCTGAATCAAATCAGAGAATCTGATTCAGCTTTCAGTTTGGTTGAACCGAAACCACATCTCTAAGCAGCAGAGACAGAAAGTTACATATGTATGTAGGCATTGCTCAAGGCATCGATGTCTCTTCCATGTGGACACCTCAAAGTGACGTCAACATGTCAAGCAGTGCTCTAGGAATCCTCCCAATCTCCGTGATCTCTACCTGGGAGTGATGTTGCTGTGTCAAGTAATGCCGATTTCATAATCCCCACCCCCCACCCCAGTCTGTGCCACTGGCTAATGAAGGGCTGGCAACCCTAGGTAGACTAGTCCTGGGAAACAGTTCCGGGCAGCAGGGTGGATGGTTCGTTCGTTATAGCCAGCACCTTCCACTCCTGTGGAGGGCAGAGGAGTCAGAGGGTGGGCTATAGCACCATCCAGTGCTTCTAGGAGAGAAGCAGGGCCTCTGAGCTTGGGGACACAGCAGCAGCCACTGTATGTGGGGAAGAGAGGCAAGGTACAGGGTAACAGGAAAGTACCCCATCTTCCTCAGGATGAGGCACTGCACAGTGAAGGAAGCGGTCACTCCTACCTCGCAACAAGTCCAGTGATGAGGGAAGGCTTGGGTGCCAAGCAAAGTAAGAATGAAAAAGAAAAAAATGCCATCAAAACAGTTCAGCATTAAGGGTTGTTTAAATTCAACTCACAATGAATTATAAAGTGAGGACGTTTTAGGCCTATCAATAAAATGGAGTTGCATGACCAATTTAAATAGCAATCAATAAAGACTTTTGAGAGGGCCTCTGATGTTGATCTCCACTAATAGAAAGTTCTGGACTTTTATGTGTTTGGAGACCCGGCTTTGTGCTCTGCCTCTTACATGCCCAGGGAAATGCTGATCGCCACTTTGGGGGTTAGGAAGCAATTTTTCTCCAGGCCACTTTGGCTGGAGATCCTGGAGGTTTTTTGTCATTTTCTGGGTGTGGAACAGCAGTCACTGGGGGTGTGGGGAGGAGTGTTAGCCAAATTGCCTTTTATTATTAATAAGCTTGGGGAATTATGAATATTAAAGGGCAATCTAGGGACATAACCTGTGTATATCGGAGTCAGAATTCCCAGAGCCCATGAACAGATGAGAAGATCAGGTTGCTGAAATAATAGGTCTTTTTACTTAATGATTATCAAGTGTACAATAATAATAAGCAAGCACTCACACACAATACAGAACTAAGAAAATAGAGTTGAAAAGATAGTGACATTTGCATGAGCAGGATTATCATCAGGGGGTGATACGTTACCTGTCTGATGAGACGAGTAGATCATGCAGTGAAAAAGAATCAAAATGGAGGTGGGGTGGATTGTGAGTCAGCCAGTGACACGTCTGGAATGATCCCAAACTGGCCGAGAATGGAACCAACAAGGTAGGAAGGGGCGAAGAGAAGAGTGCGAGCTCAGGGAGAGCTCACCTTAAAGAGCTAAATTGTGACCCGATGTGATGGTCAGGTGGTCACTGGTTCCCACGAAGTGTTAGGAAAAAACTATACTCTGGATGGGTGAGACAAAAGGAAATGACAGCTGGGCAATTTAGGATTGATGCTTGGCAGGAAGTAACACCTCTTGAGAAAGGGGGTGAGAGAAAGGAGAGGGTAGAGGGATCCAATCACAGCACTGGTCCGGTGATTCACCTTAACGATCAGATGCTTGGCAGAGGCATTATCTGGATAGGTGGTAGGAAGGCATAATCACTTCTTTTGTCTTTAGCTAGGCAACAGTCTTTGTTTGAGAATGATTTGGGAGGGAGGAAGGAATGTGTTATGTGATGAAGAAGATCTCTTCATGGCTTCTGTGCAGGAACATGAGTCCTCTGTCAAAACATGGATTCTCTTCAGGGCTGCTACTGTCTGTGTTCATGGAGGCCAGGGCTGTTTGTCTGCATCACAGTGCTTGTGTGGATGCAGAGGTGCAGGGGCAGAAGGCTTCTGTAGTTCCTGATCTGCATCTGGCTTGGCATACTTCTTTGGCACGAGGCTTCCCTTGGTCACAGTGTACAGTCCATAGTCCAGCATTGGACACTTAGGACCACAGCTTTGTCCATTGCCCTGGCATACACTCTTCAGTCTATCAAGGTGGCGTTATTAAAGAGTCTTTAATAATTCCATCTGAAGTGGTTTCATGGCAACAGAAGGTATTTGTGAATTTCCTGCATTGTAGAGGGGGTTGGACTAGATAACCCTGAAGGTCCCTTCCAGCTCTATGATTCTATGATTCTAAGTGTTACACAGAGGCAAACACCCTTTAAATGTTGTTGTCAGCTCACTGCCATAGAGGCTGGGATGGTGGGGGAGGCTACTTGGAATGTGTTAGTTTTGATTCTCTTGCTGTCTTGGTGATGCTCTCTTATATGAATGTTTTATGTCCCTGACCTTGGTTCCTAGCAGTAACATCTTCTCTGGGAACGCTGGGCCGTTAGTTTCTGGCGCACCCCTTCTTTGGTTCAGTCACCCCTTTGAACTCTGTATATCTATTCATCCTGCACTTTATGCTTTAGTCTCAACACAGAACCTGAAGTAGAGATGTTCTGCCATTACTGTATCAATAAACTTTCCTTCTGAAGAAGCGAGTTGTTGATCCTGATTGACGCAGGAGTCTGATAGTTTTACTTCCAAACTAAGTCAGTTTGGTGTAGTGGTTAGGTGCATAGACTCTAATCTAGGAGAACCAGGTTTGATTTCCCACTCCTTCACATAAAGCTTGGGTCAGTCACAAGTTCTTTCAGAGCTGTTCTCTCAAGATCAGTTCTCAAAAGAGATCTCTCAGCCCCACCCACCTCACAGGGTGTCTGTTGTGGGGAGGGGAAGGGAAAGGAGATTGTAAGCCACTCTGAGATTCCTTCGAGTAGTGAAGGGAGGGGTATAAATCCAAATCTCTTCTTCTCTCTCTTAAGTGTAGCCTGTTTTCCCTGAGTTACCAATGGCTCACTTGAACTACATGAAAATCCTTTATCTTGCTTGCTTTCTCATCCAGATTTTCCACATTTTGCACTATTGCCATTGTTCCACTTGTCTAAGATTTGAAGGCTCTGTTTATGAAGGCAGGCACTTTGGTAGATATAATTGTGTATTGATTTATCTTGGATGATGGATGAGTGTAGTTTAAACCAAGCTGTTTTACTGGTGTGCATAAACAACAAAAAGGTAATTAAAATAGTTTGAGCATTTGATAAATTGGGCTAGAGTTTGGCACCATTTTGATGCTCTGTTGGGGGTGGGGTATTTCTACAGTGTGTGTACTGGGATACGTATGCTGCCAAGGCCTATGTGTACATGGCTCTTCTTCAGTCAAGGTGTCTGATAAATTTCCTAATGTAGTTACTTCACAGATGTCTCCCAATCAGGTTCAAGGTTTTGGTGCTGACCTTTTAAGCCCTTAAATGGTCTGGGACCAGCATACCTTTGGGACCGCTTCTTCTGGTACACCCCCCAAAGAGTGATTAAAAAAACATTCAAGTGATTAAAAAAAACCCTGCTGGTGATCCCTGGGCCCCAGAGTGTCTGGCTGTCCTCAACCAGAGCCAACGTTCAACCTGGTGGAACATTCTTCCAAGTGAGATCAGGGCTCTGTGGGACTTTGGAAGATAATTCTCAGTCAAAATCTCTTTTGAGAAGTAGTGTAACCTTTTGAGTTTTTTCATGTGTACGGCTTTAAGGAAAATTTCAAAATTATAAACAAGTAATAGTTTTTGTTATACATTTCATGGTTGTATAGGGGTACGTTACACAAATGTTAGGGGTATGTTACACAAATGATACTTTTAGAGATTTTTGTCCTTTTATTACAGCATAACTATTTGCATGTTTAACACTAACTTAAAAGAAAATTATACTATTAATTGCTTTAAAATTAGATAACATGAGAGCAATTTACATGAGTCTAAAAATCTTATTCAAAGATAAGCAGGTCACAAGCAAGGAGCTTCTAAGAAATTCCAAATCAATTCAGATGCTCATATTTAGAGGTTTTAAAAATGATCTCCTAGCTGTCCTACTTGATAAGGGTGCACAATCTTGGGTAACTAATTATCTTCAAACTTCAAGCAGAATACAAAGTTACTATACTTGAATATCTTCTTCAATTTTTTTTAAAGCCTGTTAGTTAATTCTTGTTACTTTTTATTACAACAAAATATATTCAAAAACAGTGACTACAGATTTCTCTCACAAAGAATTAACTGTTTATCTTAACTTTGGTGAAATTTGAACATTCTTGCCATTCTCAGATGCTTCTTGCACTTGGGCCCAAACACATATTATCCACTGAGATGATTTAGACAGTTTCTAATTTACAAAAAACCACATTAGTGTGTTACTCCTTTGTTACTTACTCCTCTCCAAGGCTATTCTCCCTGTTTGGCATGTTTAGCTGAGAGACTAGGCCAGCTTTGTTTCTGGATTTCAGAAACATCCTTCATGATATTTTTTGTCAAGACAAGCAACTGTTCCACTATATTTCTGGCCACAACAGTGACACTGTTGAATTCAGAAGACTTCAATGGAAAAATAAGGCAGTCTCCCAGGGCTAGGTACTTGACAAGAAGGACTCTCCTGGAGTTGCCCTTTGTGCTTTGGGTGTGTGTGTGTCATTCTGAACCATTACAGCATGGTGGAGTGGTTAGAACATTGGCCTAGGGTCTGTGAGACACTGCCATCAATGCTCACTAGTTGACCTTGAGGCCAGTCACATTTCTGTCAGCCTAGCTTATCTCATAGGATTGTTGTTGTGAGGATAAAATAGAAAAGAGGAGAATAAGCTGGTTGGGAGAAAAGCAGAATTTACATAATTAAATTAATATTTTTTGTTTTACTTTGCCCATTTTAATTGCTGGTATTTCAGATTAGTTTTGTTTCTTGCATTCCACTCCTAAAACATTCCTGTGCAATTGACATGAAAATAATGCTTAAACAATTACATTAATTTATCAAGATAAATTCAGCACAAAGAAACAAGAGAACTGTTTAAATAAATACTTGTGGGGTTGATTTAGCAAACACAAAAACCAAAAAAGATTTTTGAGACAAAACATTAATGTTGTAAAATTCAGCTACATCCTAAGATTCTCATGATAAATAGGGACAGCTGTATGATCATAAGGAGACCTTAACACGACTTCCAGTTGATGGCGGCACGCTCATGGACTCACCTCCCAGACCTCCCAGGGGTGTCTCCGTGCTCTGGAAGACGGAGGGGGTGAGCAGGCTCATAACCCCTCCAGGAGCCCGGGGAAGGGCACCTGGCCAAGGAGCTTTGAGGGGGTAGCCTCTTCTCTGGCCGAATGCCAGAGGATCAAGGCTCCCCCTTGCTCCAGTGGTCCGTCCAGCCGAGAGACCTGATGGTACAAGTGAAGCTAGCCAGATCAAGCTGAGGAGATCAGGTATTTGAAATGATGAATGAAGAGGGGTCGGAAGATCAACTATGAATGTGAGTCAAATGAGAACTGATTTTTAAATGAAAAGACACTCCTTACCCGAAGTGGCAAAATGGCAGAAGCGAGTGGTGGGAGGGATGCCTCCCATGCCCATAAATCATTGAGCGAAAGGGGAGGGAGTAAAAGAATAAACAAGAAATTGCCCAGAAGTACTCATTCATCCAACTATACAGATAAGCACATATTCAGAGACTTTAAAATTTATTGTGAAAGCAAACAAACAAGAAAAAGAGGGCGGGGAAGAGGGACAGAGACAAAGAGAAACTTTAAAAAGCGAAACTAGAGTCCCCGAAGGTGCCAGAAATGACCAGTGAGACGACGAAGGCGATGACAGAGGTCATGCGCCCTCTGCTGGAACAGCTCAATGTCTTTAAAGAACAGATGTCTGTGGTAACAGCGAATATTACTGAACAACAAAAGCAGCTGCAAGTTGTGACAACAAGCATTACTGCTCAACAAACGCAAATAACGGATTTGATTGAAGTAATGAAGCAGGATGCTGAGAAAGTAAAGGAAATGGCTGAGACAACGCAGATAGTGAGGAAAAAAGTGCAAAAATTGGAAAAGAAAACTGTATCTTTGGAAGATCAGATGCTGCAAGTGCAAATGGATAAGGCTAATATGGTCCTGCACTTCCAAGGGGTGCCAGAGAAAAGAGGAGAGAATCTTAAAGAACTTATGACCAACCACATGCAGCCTAGATCTGTGCCCCTCCTGGCTGATCAAAGGGTTTTGTGATGCCCTTAGGGAGATTATCAACAAGTCCCTTGTGGAGGGACGGTTCACGGGGGCACTCAAGGAAGCGATGGTCCGCCCTCTCTTGAAAAAGCCATCCCCTGGAGCAGCTGGGAAGGCCAGAGGACGAGAAAAAAGAAGAGGACGATAAGTCCAGTGGAGAGCTGGAAACTGGTTTGTCTGGTGAGGACTCTTTGTCTGAGCAGGGGGCATCAGCCCCGAAAAGTTCCTACAAACTGCGGAAGAGAGAGAAGAAGAAGTATAGGCTGAAGGACTCTGAATTGTGCCTTTGAGAACTTGGGTTCTAGGGGATGATGGGGGGCACTGTTATTGGGCAATTAAATGTAACTGGGGGTGGTTAAAAGGGTTAAAAGATTGACACAGTTCATAAGAAGTACAAAGATGAAAAGTCTGAATGAAGTATAAAAAGCTAGTTGGAGATCTCCTCTCTTGGGTTTTTAGTTAGTAGTGGGTTCTTTACTTTCTCCCTTATATGTAGCTTTCCCTTTCCCTTTTTTCTGTTCTAGTTTTTGTAGTTTTAAAAAAATTAATAAAAAATCCCCTCCGGGGGCTTTAAAAAAAAAGGAGACCTTAACACATCTCATTCCGTTGTTGTATGGGCACATTTTAAAATCAATTACTCGTACCCCTTATTTATATATAAATGCTGCTTCTATGGCTTTCTCTTCCAAACATGTTTTCACCATTCTGATAAATAACATTTACCTCTGTCAAAAGGCAGATTAGAGAGGGAAATCTGTTACTTAACGAGAGGCAGAACCTATTTGCATACCACAACAAGGGAACACAACATTCTATTATTGACACACAATAGCATAACAGATGATCTCCCAAGATATATATTTGATTTGCACTTATTAATGCCAATCTGTTAGACTGTATAATGAAGTTATTAACAGTGACAAAGCCCAGTGCATGCCCACAGCTATCCATTGCAAATTCACAAACATGCTTTTCTGCTAAAAGAAACCTCACAAAAAAAAAACCCACACTGCCCTGATGTTATAGTCATCACTAATTAGGAAGCAGCTGGTCTCTTCCTGTCCAAGTTCTTCTCTCAGCATGAAGTCTCATTCTTGCAAAGAACCAGTTGGAAGCAATTCCTGTTCTGGTGTCAATAACGTTGCAGCGTAAGGAAAACCATGAATCTGGTTTATTTGAATGATTTTTGAACAATACACCCCTGTTAATTTCCCAAGTCAAAACCTATTGAGCTGTGAAAAACTCTGGAGAACAGGAATGGGATAAAAAAAAAAGGACTGATGATGCAACAAACTTAAGCTGAGCAGATCTGGTATCCAGCACGTGCCCCTGTTAGTGTCAGCTAGCGTCCATGTTCCCTCCCTGTTCCCGCTTGCTCGCAGCTCAGCCGCTTGCAGTAAACATTGCTTGGGAGACCGACCGTGGGAGCCAGCTCTGCCAGACTGCGTTATCTGTCTGGCCTTGTGAGGAAGGGAGGGCTTGCGTTCCACCTCGGGTGTGAATCTTACTGCTCTCATGAGACCCTGCGAGTCTCCTGCTCATTATGTAATCTCCCGCCGGGAGAATTCCCACCTGCGCACTCAGAGTTCATTTGCTTAGCCATTCACCTTGTCCTGCTATATGTAGGGATGTTTCCACCCCATAGTCATTTCTAAAAATAATCCTGTGGATATGGTATCAATTTTGTACCTCTAATAAAGCATAACGCTTCTTAGGAAACGTGTGTGGAGAGTTACTTGCTGTGGTACCTGACAGATAGATCCATGATAGAGATTAGAATGCACACACTGTGGAGAAATTCATTTTTCTTTGGAGGTTTGAAATGAACAAAACCCTTCACTTCTAGTTTTAAAAAGTTTTTCTATCTCTCTTGGCAGCGTGCAGGTGGAGGGGCATTACCCTCCTCACCCACCAAGCCTTCAGAAATGCAAGGGGTAGGCTCTGAGATGGTCAAGTCACACACACACAAATGCCTCCAGCTAGACAGGGGACATCTAGCAGGGAACAGAGTTTTGACGACTGAAAACCCTAGAGAAGTATTTTCCTGGAGACTTCAGCAAAAGCTTCTGTTAAAGTAAAGTTTCTAGAATCAAAGTGGAAGTGAGCATTTGGCCTTAAACTGGCCTGAACTAGTTCTCGTCCTTAAGCAACAGCATAGATTTGTCAGACCACCAAGTTCTTAACCAATCATATATTTTTCACACCAAAAAGTTTATGATGTTAGACGTTGTAACACAGTTGCTTTCTATAAATGTTTTGTGTAAACTCAGATCAGGGTCCTTGAGGCTGGTGTCCTTGGACTCATGCTTGTTAAAATAAATTGTTTTTCTGTTTAAGGAGTCTCTGATTTGGGGTGTGGTTGTTTCCAGATTCAACCTTTAGATGGACCAGGCATGCCAAAGAAATTCCAGGACATCTTCTTTAAAGCAGCCTGACTTGCTCAGTGGGAAGACAAAGAGATATGGTATAAAACTCCCAGGCACGAGAGAGGGGGTCTCTTTTATGCTGATTCCATTGAGGCTGAGGGAGCTTGCAGCTGGGGTCTACTGGAGGTGGCTACTGCCATGGGCATAGACTGCAGTTAACTGGCATTGCACAAATAGTTGGAAGAAAGAGACCAACACAGGTATTTGGCGTAAATTAAAGGGCAGCTTTATTTAACTTTCAGGTTAACTTGAATCAACTATAACTGGAAAGGGCTGCAACTCAACTCAGGCAAAAGGACCCCCTGATCCCTTTCCTGACCTTAAATGGGGTGAACCAACAAGCCCCTGGTGCAAGCCAACCTTAATACGGCCGTTGCCAGGTGGCAGACATGCTAACATCCCAAAAGTGAGCCAGCCACCTCTAGCCACGGAGCATGAGGGGAGACCCACGCCAAGGTGTATCATAGGCCACAAGCAGTCCCCATCTGAGGCCCATGCCAAGGTATGGTTTGTGCTAAGCACACCAACCCCCCAATCAAGGAGGGGTCTGTCAGTTGGTGCTCCTCCTCATCAAGAAAACCAGGCCAGATTCCTGCCAACACCCTAGTTAACAGCACCACCTCAGAGCCAATTCCCCCACCACAATGACAGAGTGAGGTAGGCAAAAACACGCCTTTCCAGGCCAATTTGAAAAGGGGGGGTTGCTACCCAGCCCCAAAACCGGTGACCAGTGGAAGCCCCCATTATCAAGGGTGGATGGGTGGGTCGATTGCAAAAAGACTGTCTCGATGAGGGGTAGTGCTGTGCTAATAAGCCCTAAACACAGGCCTCTCTTCATCCATGTATGCAAAGGCCCTTGACCCTACATACTGGCTGACAATCTGGCGCAGCCCTTACCTCAAATCCTCAAGGAAAATATGGTTACCAAATTCAGACAGGTGAACACCATCGTCTCAGTAGAGATGGACACATCCCCTTACAATGTCCATGTGTGTTAATGTCTCTGTGTCAGAGAAGATGGCTCATGCGGGGGCTCATACAGGTCGGTTTCCATTTGATAGCTGTGGCATTGTGTCTGAAGGCCTCTGACATTATTAGTCATGTTGCTAGAAGAAGAAATTATGACTGTAGTAGCTGGATTCATTAGGTCACGGTCTGGGCATTGGGAAGACATTTGAGTTGTTCCTGCTTCTTTTGTTTTTGAGAGCTTTGTTCTTAACCAATCCAGTCTTGCAGTTATTGCTAGTTGCTCGTCATCTGGTAGAGTTAAATCTTCTTTAATAGAGTTCTCAAGATAAGAGCAACCAGCGTTACATTGTTGGTTCTTGGATGTATTACGCAGACTAGTTATTTCCTGGAGTATCGCTGCTGATACAGTTTCTGGGAGAGAATCCTTGGCTGCAATAGTGTTTTGCAAGTTGCACTTCAGGAAATAAGGGGGTTATTATGTATTGACAAAAAACTCTGACAGGGAAAATTCCTCTAGATGCCAAAAAGGTTTTCTGTCGTAATATCATTGTAGGCATCCTTCTGCTGTTAAAGTTTAAAAGTAATCTCTGTGCATTGTTGGAATGAGATAAAGACTCTAATGAGATGAAGTCTATTGGAGCGTTATACTTCGGAAAGAAAAGAGTGACCTTAGATGAGAAACAGCTTGTTTTTTATTCCTCCAGCTGGGCACCCAATTCTTATATCGACACACTGTTTTTGTTTTTGTTTTATAAACAGGTTTTATTACTTTCATAGAAAGATCCTACAAAGAGACGAAATTAAAAGACACAAGAAACAGAAAAGAAATACTACTAACAGAATGGATACTATACTCTTACAACAACATTAGTTACTACATACTTGAAAGCTCTTCTAGGCCGTGTTTATAAAATTTTTGTTGCATTTCATTGTTTATGTTCTCCAAGATAATTTTGCATCCAATTATAAAATCTCGCCCATTTTCTTTCAAAATCACTTTCTTGCTTTTCATTTGTCCATTTCTGCTGCCTCTAATAATCGGAAAATAAGTTCTTCCTTTGACAGTGTTTCTTCTTATTTCCAGTATTTTGCATATAACATTTTAGTTGTTGTTACAATTTGTATTATCATATATACATCCTGTATATTGTAATTTTGTGGAACAATATTTAATAAAAATAATTCTGGTATGAAATTCATATTAAGTATTTTTGTACTATCTCATATATCCATATCCAATATTTTTAACAACATCACATGTCCACCACATATGGTAAAAAGAGCCAGTTTTTCGGTTAAATTTCTAACAGACATTTAACATATTTGGATACCATTTAGCTAGATTTTCAGGAGTCATATGACATCTATAAAACATTTTGTATATATTTTCCTTATAAGAAACTGCCCCTCCTCTTCCCCCCCAGGTGCCACTGGCCGACCGAGCGCCACCGATGCTGGGGCCGGGGGAACAACCAATCATTCCGGCACCCACACCAGCCGAGGTCCTCGTTCCTGTGCCCAGGCCAGTGAACCCAAGAGGTCCTGCACTTCACCGCCCGAAAGGCCTGATCAAGGCAACGTTCGATGGGGACCCGGAAGACCTCTCCTACTTCGTGGTGAGAGTGATGAAATTTGTCGAAAGATGGGGCCACCTACTCCCGGATGAGGCTAGCTGAGTGAATGTGATTGCCACGCGATTAAGAGGGGCCGCAGCTGCTTGGTACGTGAGATTGCATAATGCAAGACGGCCGAAGTTGGTGAGTGTGGACGCTTTTATGTATGCATTGCGGGCCCAGTTCAAGGACCAGAACACTGGCCCAAAGGCCAGGGTGTTCCTTCGCAACCTGAAGCAGGGGTGGCAGTCAGTGAGGGAGTACTTGTTGGAATTCAAGTTTCACACGGCCACCATTCAGAATTGGCCAGACCAAGTCTTGGCCGAGCTGCATCGGGTGGGGCTAAACCCAGAAATCTGTGAGACCATTCTTCGAGTGGTTGATCCGATTTCCCTCCGAGCATGGATGCAAGAAGCCAAGAGCTCAGAGGGGTGGTTACACACCCTGTGCCTGGACATAGCTACAGCGGCGGGGAAACTGAGCCCCAGTCCAAGCTCAAAGGGAAAGCAGGTGAGACCCCCCGAAATGCTCAGGGAAGCAGGGGCTATGTCTGCGGTGTGGAGAATGGGGACACTTTGCTGCCGACTGCGGCCTCGTGGGCCCGGGGAAATCAGCTCTGATTGAACTGACCAGAGCACAGGTGGGCACCCCTGCAAAGAAACCATTGGGAAAGTTCACCAAAGCGCTACAAGTGGTGGTGGAAGTTATCAAGGACAACACCAGCGAGGACGAGCCTGCCGAGCTGGCGGGAAAAGGCCAGGTCCTGCTGTGAGAGGCGCAGAACAGCAGGGCCCAATCCCAAAGGCACCCAAAGCGGTGAGCAGCTACCCCTACTCTTTTTTGTGACTGTGACTATCCTAAACCCAGCCTTGGGGACCCACATCAGAGTAAGCGCCTTGTGTCTTCCTAGCCCAGGAAGAGTTGGGGTCTATCCCTCCCGAGTATTGAGACCTGGCACGGGTCTTTGAGGAGGAAGAAGCTGACAAATTCCCCCCTCATAGGCATTCTGACTGTAGCATCAAATTGTTAAAGGTAAAGGTAAAAGTAAAGGTTCCCTTGCTCGAAAGCCAGTCAAATCCGACTCTAGGGTTGCGGTGCTCATCTCCGTTTCAAAGCCGAAGAACCAATGCTGTCCGAAGACGTTTCCGTGGTCATGTGGCTGGCATGACTAAACACCAAGGTGCACAGAACGCTGTTACCTTCCCACCGAAGTGGTCCCTATTTATCTATTTGCAATTTCTTGCTTTCGAACTGCTAGGTTGGCAGGAGATCAAATTGTTACCAGGGCATAATCTGCCTAAGGGGTGCATATATGCGATGGGGCTGGCAGAGAAGGACGAGCTTCGCAAATTCATTAACAAAAACCTAGCTCGAGGGTTTATTAGACCGGCTTCCTCCCCGTTTGCTGCCCCGGTACTGTTTAGAAAGAAAAAAGTAGGGGGTTGAGGCTATGTACGGATTATAGAGGGCTGAATGCTGTTTTGTCTACAAACACCTACCCCATGCCGCTCATTAAAGACTTGCTTGCCGAAGCTTCCAAAAGGAAAATCTTCTCCAAGTTGGACCTCCGGGATGCGTACTTTCGAGTGCGCATAAGAGAGGGGGATGAACATAAAACGGTGTTTGAATGGTCCAGGTTGAATACCGGGTGATGCCATTTGGGCTCCAGGGCACTCCTGAAGTATTTATGAACCTGATTAACGAGGTGCTTCACAAACCCTCATTTACTTGGATGATACCTTGCTGTACTCCCCCAATCTCTCCTCCCAAGTAAAACTGGTGAGGGAGGTGCTCCAGATGTTGCACAAGCACAAGCTGTTTGCTAAACTCTCCAAGTGTGAATTTCACAGAACAGCCATTGACTTTCTTAGTTATCAGATATCCAACAAGGGGTTGGAAATGGACCCGGGGAAGGTGTGAGATGTGATGGGGTGAGAGGCCCCCCACACTCGCCACCAGCTCCAATCCTTCCTTGGATTCTTGAATTTCTACACAATTTTTTTGGTAAATTTTGCGCAGATCAGCTTGCCCCTCACAGACTTATTAAAAACCAAGGGCAAAGGTCCAGAGGCGACCAAATCGGGAGTTCGGTTGCAATGGACGGATGGATGCCAAGATGCGTTCAACTGTTTGAAATCCTAGTTTACGTCAGCACCCGTGTTAGCCCACCCTGATGAAAATAAAAACTTCATTGTACAAGTCGACGCCTCAGATGTGGCGATGGGAGGGGCGATTTTGCAGGAGGGGGACGATGGGTTACTGCACCCCCTTGCGTATGTGTCCCGTAAGTTTACTGAGACTGAGCGGAATTGGTCAGTGAGGGACAAGGAGGTGGGGGTGATTCAGTTAGCATTAGCAATGTGGAGACACTGGCCGGAGGGAGCCTGGGTGCCATTCGAGGTCTGGACCAATCATAAAAACCTCGAAGTGCTCAAAACCCCTCGCAACCTCAATGCCAAACAACTGCGGTGGGCCAATTTTTTTAACCAAATTTCGCTTCACAGTCCACCATTTCCCGGGCTCTGCTAACACGCTAGCTGACGCCCTCTCCCACCTCCCCCAACATGACAGCCAGCGGGAGATTGTCCTGGACTCCATGTTCATGCTTTTGCAACTTGGAGGGGTGGTGCTCATGCGCAGCCACACAAATGCCTCCCCCCTGAACCTACTTTCCACTCCCTGCCCTTCCTCTCTCAATGCCTTGGGTGAGCAGGCATGGGCTGTCCATTTTGCCTCAGCCTTTTCTGATGCTGATAGGGAGGAGGTGGGAAATGCAGGAGGGTGGGAGAGGAAAGCAGATGGCTGCTGATACCACGACTCCAAACTATTCGTTCCAAAGACCCTGAGGGGGGAGGTGATGGCGGCAGTGCACGGCTCTAAACTGGCCGGGCACTCTGGATTTGTGAAATCCTTGCACCTTTTGCAAAGGCAATTTTGGTGGAGGTTAATGCGCAAGGACTTATTGTCGTTTGTGCAATCCTTCCAGATCTGTGTCATGTGCAAACCTCAGCCGAGTAAATTCCTGGGGTTACTGAAACCTCTCCCGACACCTGCTCGCCCATGGGAAGTAATCTCCATGGATTTCATCATGGATCTACCCCCGAGTAAGACTATGACTGTCATTTGGGTTGTTGTCGACCTCTTTTCCAAACAGGCTTACTTCATCCCATTCACTTTTTTGCCCCTCGCCAAGGCTCTCGCAAAGGCATTCTTACACCACGTAGTGTGCCTCCACATGCTCCCGGGCAAAATAATCTCCGACAGAGGGGTGCAATTCATTTCCCGGTTTTGGGGGGAGTTATTAAAACTCATGGGAGTGGAATGAGCCATGAGTAGCACATATCACCCAGAGACTGACGGGCAAACAGAACGGGTGAATCAGACATTGGAACAATATTTGCGCTGCTTCACCAACTACCAACAAGATGATTGGGTCAATTTGCTGTCCCTTGCAGAGTTCTGCTATAATAATACATGCCATTCCTCTACGGGGATGTCCCCATTTAAAGTGCTCTATGTGTATGATAGTCCCCCTCTACCTTTCCTCGAGGGAGCGGAATTGGGCCAGGGGGATGCTGCCCAGTGGTGCCAAAATCTTCAGGACTCGTGGCCTTTGTTGGTCAAAATGCTAAACGCGGCCAAGGAAGCCTATAAGGTTCAGGCTGACAGGAGAAGGGTGGAGGGTTGGGCTCTGCAGTCTGGAGACTTCATGTATGTGTCTACAAAGAACATCAAATTGTTGCGTCCCAGCCGCAAACTCAGCTGGAAGTTCATTGGACCATTTCCAGTCAAATGGGTGATCAATGAGGTAGCTGTGGAACTCGAGCTCCCTAAGAACCTGAGAAACATCCATTCTGTGTTTCATTTCAGCCTCCTGAAACGTAGAAACAACAGTTTGGACATTCAGAGGTGCCACACATTCTACAAAATTGAGAACAATTATGCTTATGATTGTACAGGGTATGACAATAGTCACAGTAATTTCTTGAACCCATAAATGCTTTTATATTCAAGACCCCATAATAATGTTCAGTGTGCAGAATCTATTCTACCAGGGCAAGAGCAGCAGAACTATCAACCTGAACACCAAGTAAAGTAAAGGTAAAGGTTCCCTTGCTCAAAAGCCAGTCAAATCCGACTCTAGGGTTGCAGTGCTCATCTCCATTTCAAAACCAAAGAGCCAGCACTGTCCGAAGATGTTTCCATGGTCATGTGGCCGGCATGACTAAACACCAAGGCGCACAGAAGGCTGTTACCTTCCCACCGAAGTGGTACCTATTTATCTACTTGCAATTTCTTGCTTTCAAACTGCTAGGTTGGCAGGAACTGGAACTAGAGACAGGAGCTCACCCCATCATGCGGCAACCCGGGTCTCGAACTGCTGAACTACTGACCTTCCACAGCCTGCAGTTCAGCGTCTTAACCACTTGAGCCACCGCAGTTCCGAACACCAAGTACATGGTGTTATTTAAAAACCCACAAGATAAATTACAAATAGCGACTCTGGCCAGGCAGATGTACCCTGGGAAAGTGGCCTTTTTTATGGAGGATTATGAGGATGCCACGGGAAAGCCTTTCGGGTACCTGGTAGTGGATTTAAACGCAACCCCACGCCAGAGTCCCACAGGGTGCGAACTGGCATGTTCCCTCCTGACCTCAGGGGGATTAAAAGATGCTGACACACAACGCCGCAGAGCTTTTAAGGAGAGGGTGCTTGTCACAATGGACGCATGTCTGCCTGCTTAAAAAGAAACGGGACTCTCCCGAAACTCATCTCCAAATCTCCCCCTTGCCTGAGGAAAGCTATTTTGTGTGTAGCTCCAAATGATCTAATCAAGGCTATTGGGGAGATAGCTCTAAATGCACTAAAAGGCGTCATCCCTCTGTCACCGAACCAGAAGACTGTCCTGTGAAAAAAATGGTACAGTCATCAAATCCCTGAGCAGCTCTAAAATCCCTCTGACAAAGAAGAAGAAGCTGTTGAGGCAACAGGGCAGTTTTATTGGCTCCCTGCTGGGTTTTGCTCTGCCCCAGCATGCCCCTTCCTGATGGAGCATGCAGAGAAAATGTACCTGGTCCCTAGCCAGCAATTAGAATGCCTAACCATTCCACGACCCCCGGAGGGTGAACCCATCAGGCACAAGGCTGTACACTCTCTAGATAGGGAGATGAAAACTGTTCTAGAGAGAGGGGACTTGTCTGAATATGAATAAGCCAAACTCTACAGCTCTCTCCTTCAGAAATATCTAACACACGTCAGAATGGAGGAGGAAGAGAAAACCAAGCTGAATCTGTATCTCCTGCAACCGGCATCAATGACAGACCCCGATGAAAAAATTGCACCTGGATTTGAAGAGGTGCTAGAGAATCTGCCACTCCGATACAGGAACAAAGCTCCTGTGTGTCAGCTAGGCTGCCAAATGGTTTATAGGCCTGGTGCTCGCCTGCCTGACCGCTGTACAAGCTGGTGCCACATTCCTCCCCTCTCCTGATTCTCTCATCGTTATCGCTGACCTTGTACTCCTGTCTTGTACTCCTGTCTGTGTAGTGTCTCCACATTAATTAACCGTGGGACTAGTTTCCTTTCTCAGCCTCGACCATCGGTTATTCTTTCCCGCCGGCGGGAAATGGGCCGATTGGCTCACAGGTGTGTGTGTGGGGGGGGGACCTGTTGACTCCTCTATATCACTATATGCTCGTTCTATATTCATCATTCCTAACAGTGACCATGTTACTGCAACCATAGTACTAACAATAAAGCAAAACCTTTCTTGGAAGTGTGTGCTCTGTTGTTTGGCTTTGGGTCCTGACAGTGTGCTGCTAAAGAAAATGTATCAAAACAGAAATTGCTTCTTGGGATGAAAGGGGGACTTTTCTTTATAGAGGGGCCCTGGTTGCCAGAAGCAACCTGCAGGACCTCATCAAGACAATTACTCAGATGCACCCTCCCTCTTCTGTCTCACAGCCTAAAGGCATGGATGTGTTCATGGTGGCTCTGGCTGAACTCAACCTTCCCTCATCGGTCGCTGGCAACCTGACTACTGGAAAAATGTTAGAAGACTTGAAAAGCCCTCGGCCTCCCGTTATAAAGTGCACACCTGTTATTTCTTCTAAAAAACAAAAGCTTTCACCCCTCCCTGTTTCCTCTAAAAGAAAAAAACAGAGTGTCAAAAAGTGGTTGACTAATGAAGAATGAATTCTTTGAAATGCAAACCTTTGCCTCTGAGTGATTTTTTAAAAAAACAAACGCGTTTACCCGTATTAAGGTTCCAACTCCGTACACGGTCAAATTCACAGCATGGGGCAGAGCTGCTGCAAAACGCATCTCTGCTCTCAGGTTCCCCGTACTGATCAGGAAGTAATGGTCTCCGCACTCCTGGTCAGCAAACAGGGTGTGCCCCCTGCCCGGTACCCGTCACGGCCTATCAGGGAGAGGTCTACCCTGCAGGTGCTTCCCCTCCGTTTGCACTCTCACATGTTGCTTTTCACTGCAAAGTCAGGCCAGAGGGGCTTCTAGGGGACCAGCTCTCCATCCAGCTTTTGCCCCCGTTTGCTAAAACATTTAGAAGGAGCCCTGCGTGTAACTGTTTAAACTGTGTTTTTTTTGTAAAAAGCTGTTTGCTTTTTGAAGGGAGCCGTGGGGGGAGTCTATGCTCACAACCAGATCTGCTGCCCCTTTTTTTGGGGGGGGGGCTCTTTGCAGACTAACTCTCCCTGTCTCTCTCTCTCTGCTTGCTTCTCTCTCTCTGTGTCTGTTTCAAATTAACACTGCTATCTATGGGTAGTTTGCTTTTCGAATGCTTAAATTTGCACTCCCTGTACGCAACCTGCTTTGCTAGTGGGTTTTAAAGGAGGTTGAAATTCACACAATGTGAAACCCTGCCTTTGGGAGGGGCTCTGTGCACTCTCTCTCTCTCTCTCTCTCTTTCCATGGGGGTCTTGGGGAAAGGGTTGCATTGCTATGGGGTTTGCCTTTTGAAACGAACACTGCTTTTTCCTTTTCTCCAGTAGCAAGGGGAAACCTATCCTTTTGGGGGAAGGGGCACGCTTGCAAGCCCTGGGGGTGATTTGCTGGGGGGGGGGCTCTCACACAGTCATTTCTGCACTAAACATTGTTTGCACAATGTACAAAAATCCCACAGACTTGCCAGTTCTCTGTTTCAAAAAATACAGGTTTGCAGTAAGCATACACACAAACCCCCTCCTTCCCTTGTACAAAAATAAAAAACCCACAGAGGCTTGCTGTTTCTCTTTCCGGCATTTTTCCTGACTGAAATCATAAGCATTTCCCGTACAGTGCAGTCTCCTCCCTTCCAGACAACAGCGGGGGGGTGGGGGTCAGCTGTCAAATCATTTCCGGTTCTGACAAATAAAAGAAGTGGATACCCCTACACTACTTACATCTTTTCACGCCCTGCTGAAATGTAGATATTTTTTTTTAGATAATGAGGGATTACTATATTAAGCCTTTATTCAACCAATCATCCCCCTATACTCCGGAAACCCTGGCTCTTTCGCTGAGTGATAAGGATCCTTAAGATCACTGTAGCAATTGCAAAATGTGTTGCAGTCCTTTTAGCCCTTGCATCTAAAAAATAAGAAATGCCTTTTCTGCTGCTCAAGATTTGTGAAGCAAGCTTCTAAGGGTACAAAAGGAAAGGAAAGAGGTTCTCTTTAATCATCATATTATCTACTTGAAAAGTACTCAGAACGTGGAGTGATTCAGCAAGAGTACTTTATTAGTTCAGGAACAAGACAAAGAAACCAGCTCGCAGGCCGGTTTATATGCGTTCAGAAAACCCGCCACCAAGCACCCTAAACACACCCCCTACTCCCGATAGGCTATTTACAGTAACCGGGCGACCATTGGTCTCCCGGCTGGGAAGCTGGCCCTTTGATTGGGCCGGCTAGGATCCTATGGATCCTTTGTCTTTCGACTGAAGCTACTGAGGAGTATTGCCTGGTCAGCCCGGGCAAGTCCGGGCATGTCAGGCTGAAAGCACTACACGTGGTAATGGCGACAGTACATTACACTACTTGACTAATTCCCTTTTAAATCCAACTAAACTAGAAGGTATCAAATCAACCTGGCAATGAAATCCACAAACCAATTGTATAGTTAAATTATACTGTGCCCTCATTTGAGCCAGTACCCACTGCCCTTCTGGGGTTTGTGGGCAATCTGATTCACAGTATAATCCTAAAAAGGCTTATTCAAGTCTAGTTAATGGAGCTTACCCACAGGAAACTGTTCTTAAGATGACAGTTAATCACATATTTATCATTCAATGACACTGATGAGCAGATTCAGAGCAGAAAAAAGGAACTACTTCTTCACACAATGTCATAATTTGTTTGTAGAACTTACCGGATATAGTGATGGTCCCTACCTGAGATATTTTTAAAAGGAGATTTGAAAACTTAATGGAGGATCAATAGCTATTAACCATGGTAACTAAGCTGAACTTCCACATTCAGAGATAATGTATCTTTGAATTCCAGTTGCTGGAGTTGACCCAGAGGAAGCCATTGGGCTCTGGACCCCCAATTTTGGGGCTTTCTGGGCATCTCACCACTATGGAAAGAAAGATCCTGGACTAGATGGCCCACGCAGAGCCCATGAAAATCCATCTCATTGTTACAACTGAGCACCTGAAAAGGAATCTCAATAGTAATTTTTTCTCTCTTGTTAATATTTGCTTACCAAGCCAAGTACTTGCAGTGGGGCCTCTTGGGAATATATACACACCAAGCAACTTTGAGCTGTGTCATTACAAAATGCAATCACATGTCTGAAAGAAATATTGTTTGCCAAAAAAAATTCACTGAAATTTAATTTCTATCTTTGTGAGTAATGAGGGGAAAAGCCAATGACTTTGTCCTAATGGATTGAATGCTTGCACCAAGATTTATGGCAAGACAAGATATTGAGGGTGACTTTGATCAATTTGGTCATTTGCAATATCAATTTAGGTAAGACAGCAGTCATTTGTTTATGAAAATCATTGTATATAAACAATGGAAAAATAATTTGCAGATTAATGGCTTCCTGCTCATACTGAGGGTTCCCCCGCCCCAAATATTGTAAAAAGAAAAATCTGCACACTGGGGAAGGATACAAAATGATATAACCTCTCTGCTTCTTTATACCAGGATGGGGGTTGAATGTCTCTCATCAATACTATTTTTAGCTCAAAATCCCCATTTTGATATCATTTCTTCCCTGTGAAACACACAAAGGTTTTATTATGATGCAACTTCCTTCTTCCTTGTACCAACTTTTTCTCACTCCATTTGGGCATCAGTAAATCAACATTCCCATCTACTCATCCATCACATTTTTATCCTGCCATTACTCCAAGTAACTCAGGGTGTACATAATTTCCTCCTCCATTTTAGCCTTACAACAACCCTGTGATGTAGATTAGGAGGCAAGAAAGTGACCCCCAGTCCTACACTATAGGCTTAGTTTGCAGTGGCATACCTAGGGAGGACCTGGAACCTATGGCAAAGATTTCTTAACAGTTGTAGATACTTCCTCAATGGGCTTGAAGCATAAGAAAACGGCCATCAGGATTTGATGGGAGGTATGAAGACTTGGGCAGAATCTACATAAAAGCTAATAACATCTAATGTTTTATGGATTTTGTTCACTGCTGCCACCCTGAGCCTTCTCTTGTGATCCTTAACTCAAACCAAGGACTTTAATGAATTTCTTTTTCATTTAAGCACATAGGCCCTTAGGGTGGGTAATCTGTGAGCGCTTGCTTAAGGCATCCACACCCTCTTGCTTGAGGCGTACAGGTATAATCGGCCTCTTACCCCCTTCTTCTTGTTTTGGTCATTAACGATGAAACTATTTTGTCCACCCTATAACCACACAAGAGGCCTGAAGTTAAAAAAAGGTTTTTGATTCACTGGCAATAGCTTAAGGCTTAGATAAAGCAGTGAGGAGAAATATAAGTCTCAGCATCTGCTGGGTGAAGAACAGGTAGAACAATGTGTATTCTGAGGACAATGAGAAAACAGCTGATCACTAGGAGAGAAAGCTATGACTGCCTGGACCCAGGCTTACTGCTTCCCAGCTTAGAGCTATCATCACATTACTTTGAAACAAAACCACAACAGTTTCCCTCAACCCTGAAGGACTAAAGAATAAGAGCCATCATTGAGTGTGAGTCTTTGCTGGACACCACTCTACCCCAGGCTGCTTCCCCCGAAGACAGACTCTAAGACTTATCACATCTCTTGAGGCAAGGAATTCTCTCACCTGCCTCGCTGTCCTGTCTGAAGGAAAATGTCAGGTGATCTGCTCTTTTGCTTCCGCTCCACCACCCCATGTGTTCCAGATGGGTACCAAGGGCTCTGATTGGCTGTTACTGGCTCACAGAATATTCTAACCAGCTTTAAAGGGGATTGGAAGCTTTGTGGAAATGGACGGGACTTTAGCCTGTCCATCAGAGGAAGGGACAACCCTACCCAACTAAAGGGAGAGGGTTAGTTATATGTCTGCATGAAAAGTGCAGTTTAGATTCTGGTACAGGATGAGGAACAAGCAGTCAGAGCAGAGAGCATGCTAAAGCATTGTTGGGGCAAGGTCTCTCTCTATTTCTCTGGGAACCTGATATAGGAGAGTCAATCTGCTTCCCTGAAGGTGTGCCTCTTTGCTTCCATCTATGTTGAACAATTGATGTAAAGCTGGAGATGACTGGACTAGGAAAAGGCTAGGTAGTGTTGTCTAGTGGCTGGATGGCTTGTGATCTGCACAAGTGAAGACCCATTAGTTCCATCTTCCTCCTATCCATAGAGGCCCTTTCCCAGGTGGTGGGTTTTCTCTCTGCATCAGTGTCTGAGAGAGTACTAGAGCTCCACTGGATTATTTGCTGTTTCTCCCCACCCAACCAAAGGTTAAACAAAGCATACATTATTTGGGCCATCAATGGCTGGTTTATTTCTAATCCACTCTTCAGAGAAGAAAAATATAATCCCCCATACCAAGATTAATATTTATTTTAAGGCAATTCATCTATGATTAATAACCCTCTGAATCAATTACATCTATCACTCTGCCTGAATGCACATTGAAATTACTCGCTTATATAAACAGATTGTATTCTTTGCCTAAATGAAGGTGAAAATTGAAAACTGTTTTTGTAGAGCTCAAAATTGCTTTCCCCCCACAAAGACTCTTTGCAGCATAGGCTTCCTCATCTGGGTTCACTGGCAAAGATTCATTTTATGCTGATGAAACAAAGGAGATTGAATTGATTCAGATGCACAGCAAATGGGACCTGCCTGCATTTTGCAGAAGAGACATGCAATTTGTGGGTTGCAGTGGTGTCCAAAGGAGAACTAATGTGGTGAGAGCATGTGGGGTGTCCTAGTTAGAATGTCAGATTAGGATCTGGGAGACTCAGGCTGAAATGCTCGTCATGATCCCATGATCCCACTTAGGTAGGCTGGTCTCCAGATGGGGGCAGGGGATTCCTCCAAGTTTTACGGCTGCTCCCAGATGCCGGCCAGCTGGCCAGTGGGGGAGAAGTCCTGCCCCCAACAGCTGTTGTGGGGGCCACTCACACCTACCCTGCAAGCAGTGATCTGGCCACTTGCAGGGCAGGTTTGTGCGGTGCTTGCTCTTTAAAAGCAGGGGCCACCCATTCCTGCCTTACAAGTGGTGAGATCGCTGCTTGCAGGGCAAGTGTAAGTGGCTCAAAGGAATGGATGCCATGCACGCTTGCCCTACAAGTGGCGATCTCACAGCTTGCAGGGCAGGTGCGAGCAGCCCCCACTCTTTTGAAGTGGGAGCCACTCGTGCTTGCCCTGCAAGCAGCGATTTCACAGTTTGTAGGGCAGGCACACGGGGCACCCACTCTTTTGAAATGGGGGGCTGCTCACCGCTTGCAGGGCAGGCATGCAGAGAACACTCTTTTGAAGTAGGGGATGCTTGTGCCTGTCCTGCAAGCAGCGAACTTGTGGAACAATGTGGATCAGGTGAAGGAAGGCCTTCTTCATTGGGAATATCTAACCAGCATACACATCTGAAGCACTGCTTTAGAAAGGGAACCACAGAGACTCTTCATCAGCATCTTCCAGTGGTGATCAAGGTGCCTCCCTGCAGAATTAAAGTGGGGGGAGGGATAAATTGGAGTGTTTGGCATTTATTCTATCCTTGAGATGTTCTATCATAGGAAGCTATACCTGCATTAGATTGATTCTAGACTGATCCTCTGTATTACACTTGAGTGGTGCCCAATATCTCTCCTTGTATATAATCTCTCCTTATATATAATTCTATTTTCGAGTGGCAACATTCCATGCAGTCCCTCAGCCATTGGCCCATTAGCTGCCATTCAAGAGTATTTGTGTGCCATTGACTGGGTACGGGTCTGCTCCTCTTCCCCACCCACTCCCCCTTCAGCCACTGTGCCCTGTCAGAATTACTGGCAAACAGCTTTCTCTCTTGATGAAGATGTTTCTCCTGCTTGCCTCCTGTGTGGGACTAACTCTTTCCTCAGTGGCTGTTAGTAGGTGTAATGAAATGGCAGTTACCTGTGTTTGTAAGATGGTGTCAGCAAGCTGCCAATGTTCCTTCTTTATTCCTTATATGTTTCCTGATGCCTGTCTGGTTGTATTCATATATAGGCAATTCCCCCCCCCCCCAGTAGGCCAACTATTCGCTTGCATACGCTTGCGCATATATTCATGGTGCTTGCATTACTGTTAGACTAGGCTACGCAGTAATGTTATCTTTTTCCAAGATCACAGGTGGTTCAGAGACGGTCTTTCATTTCTTTGCTTTGGCTTTAATGAGTAGAATAGGTGAGAAGCAGTTTGTTTTGATAAAGGAAGCGCCGTTGCTTTCCCAGGAGTTTAATTACGAAAATCTGCTCTCTGAGAGCAAGCAGGAATCCTGATTATTGGCTGTTGCAATTATGAATTTGCTTTAACCTTCCTAGCTTATGGTGAACAGAAAATCTGTTCAGTGACTCGTGGCTTCAATAAAGTCATTCTTTTCTGGGACTTCCGGTGGTGCGGCACTGTGTCTGGGCGTGTTTTCTCGGTGCTCCCGGGAACGCCCCTCTCCTGTGCGCTTCTAGGAGCCCCCCGAGGCTCGGGGGAGCTCTGCTCGCTTCTCCTGGGGGGAGAGCGAGAGCAGGGGGCTTGGCCGCCCCCCGTTTCCATGGCAAGGGCGGGGGGCAAGATCGGCTCGCCCCGAAGCAGGAGCGCCAGGCAGCAGAAACAGGCTCGCCATGTTTCGTCAGCAGCAGCCAGCCGCGATTTTAACCTTCACTCTGGGTGACTATTTTGAGTTTTGTTTTTATCTTCACGCCATCCTGAAGGAAATTACCTAACCTAACTGAAGCGGACATAATTAGTGACTACCCCTCCTCTGTTTTTTCGGTGGCATTTTTTCCCCCACCGTCAAAGAAAGCGGCCAGGAAGATACTTGGGCAGCATGACAATGAGGTCTGGGGTAAGAACAACTGCCTGTTGATCCTATGACTAGAAACAATAAGGAATTATAATATAAAATTACAGAAGACTTATGGAAATGTACTCCGTTTAAACTACTAGAACTATTTGACTTAGTTGATTATCTGACCACTTAATTGCAAACACCTGGAGTAAACTGAGCGGAAGTTCTCAGGCAATGGAGCTGACTGCTGTACGCGATAAAGTGCGGGACCCTATATTATCTGAGCTTAGCTCTGACAAATTTCAAAAAACATTACAAGCTGAACTAAATAAAGCGCTTGATCAAATATGTGAAAATTTAAAGTGCCCTTCTGTCAAAGAGAACAACGTAAGCGAGCAAACGAAAGATGCTTCGGAGAGGAAAGAATCTCAACAAGCTAAACAGGAGAGAGAACATCAAGGCAGCCGCCCTGGTCTTGGAGAGAGCGATGTATCCGAGCAGGACTCAAGGATCAGGACAGAGGGAAAGGCGGACAGAGTGGATAAGGCAGGACGGAAAACGAGACAAGTTGAAAGAGCTTGTTTGTTAAACATACGGAACAAGAAAGAAAAGAGGAAGAAAAAGGAAAATAAATTAAAGACAGAACCAAGGAGAACAAAAGGCTTCCATCTTAAAAAGACTCTGAACTGGGACATAAAAAAGCAAAAAAAAGACAGCGAATATAAAGATCAGCGGCATAGGAGCGAGGACATGGAAAATCAATGCAGAAAAGAATTACAACTCAATGCCAATTTAGAGTCACCAAAGACGCATAGCTAACTTACTACATTGGCTTTTGAAGGACTTAACCAGGAAAAATAGCGACCCCAGAATCGGATGAGAACTTAGATATAAATATATATACTGAAGATGATTTAGTTTTTTTTTTTTTCTTAAACACATATTGGTGATAGAGATGTTGGTGATAGAAAGTGATAGTGGTAAATTAGCTTGGAACTTTAATGAAATCTAATGATGAAATTAAAGAACATCTTGAGTATACTGAAGTGGAGGGTCCCAACAGGATTAGAATTATATATCTGTCTTGAAAAAAGAGGCCAGGAAAAAAACAACTATGGATCAGAGAGATTTAATTTGTTTTTTAATAGAACGAATATTAGTTACAAAATATAAAAATATATAATCAACTAAAGTGGTGTAGAAGTTAAACTATTAAATGGTCAGGGGATAGAGGGTGGAGGGTTTTATGTTTGTTGTATGTTTATGTTTGTTTTTATATATGTGTTATAAAACTCAATAAAAATTATTTTAAAAAATAAAATAAAATAAAGTCATCCTTTTCTATAAGAGTGACTCCGTTGATAGTGACGAGGGGGGAAGCATTGCGGGAAGCCTGGGGGAGGGAGAGAGTAAATTGGGGATATTGGTATGGGGTTAAAACTGAAATATTAACTTGAACTGATGATATGTCAATATTTTCATGAAAATAAAATTGTGTTCAAAAAAAAAGTGCACACAAGAAATGATATAAAAGTGTAGAAAAGCTCAGACTCAGCTTTAAAATATAGACCACTGAGCAGTTTGAAAAACCAGCTTCAGACTAACACAGTGCTAAAAGGGGTATCCCTCACTGGTTTGAATGGGGCTTCCTCATTTGCTGGCCTACAGTTCCCAGCTGCCCCAAGGCCAATAAGTGTGGGAAAAGAGGGACTGTCCCAAGGGGCATGGCAGCATCAATATAGACTCCAGCCCATCCAGCTGAGTTGTAAACTGGAGCCTGTTTCACCACAGTAGGCAACCAAGCTTGGTTCACACAAAGGAAGGAAACCCTTTGCAGGCCTTTGTGAGGAACTCATTGGGGCCAGCTCCTGGTAGGAGATTCCTGGAGATTTTCTGGTAGAGTCCATGGAAGCCAGGCTATGGGGAGGGGAGAGGCCTCAGCTGAACAGAATGGCACAAAGCCCACATTCCAAACCAGTTATTTACTTGGGGGGGGAGATCTGCTGTCTGGAGTTCAGTTGTGATACCTGGTGATCTTCAGGCTCCACTTGGAGGTTAGCTACCCTGGGTGTAGCAGTCAGTGCTTCAGGGCAGGGTCTGCTAGATCCAGGTTCTTGCTGTAGAAGCTGAGTGGGTGATTTTGGACCAGTCACAGATTTTCAACCTAACCTACCTCACAGGGTTGTTGTGCAAGTCAAAAGGGGGAGAGGAGAATGATGTAAGCTGCTTTGGTCCCCATTGCAGAGAAAAACTACTTTTCCTCCTGGGTAGAGGCCAGCCCCATAGCTTGGGACTTTTTGGGGAGGGGGCCTTGGGGGCCCCCACCAGCTAATTACATCAAAGGCTCCAGGGCAAGGGGGGTCTGCTTGGCGTGCACCCACACAGCCCCCACTAGAGCCTTCCTCTGAGGCAAGCCAGAATCCCAATGTTAATAGACACTAAAAGGTCTAGGAAAGCGGCCGTGTTTTTTTTAAAAGAAGAGAGCGGGGATCAAGCTTTGTTCCTCACTCCTTCCTGAGCCGACAATCTTTTCCAAAGCCTGGCACAGAAAATCCAACAGGAGGAGCTAACTGCTGCAATCCGACCAATGTGTGTGTGACTCAGTCAACCACTGGCTGCTGCTGGGTCCTAAAGAGACGCAGATGAGCTCAAACAGGGAGATGTTGGCTCAGATCGATCAGGGGGTGAGGGGGCCGGAGGGAGGGAGGGGGAGCTGAGGATTGGGGGAGGGGCGCGCAAAAACAGTGGGGGGCGGGCCCCATGGGCCCCACGTTAGCTACGGGCCTGGTAGAGGCTTCAGGTGGGGGGGAGATGGAAAGCTGAAGAGTGAGGGGGAAATAAAGGTAGGTTGATGATTACCTGGGAGGGAGATAGGGTTGCCAACTCCAGGTGGGAAATTCCTGGAGATTTGAGGGATGAAACCTGGAGAGGGTGAGGTTTGAGGAGGGGTGGGACCTCAGACAGTTAAAATGCCATAGACTCCACCCTCCTAACCAGCCATTCCCTTCTGGGGAACCACTATTGCCAATCTCCAGGTGAGGGGTGGAGATCACTCAGAATTACAACTGATCTCCAGGAGGGAGGGGGGAGGAGATGAAAAACTGAAATCAGAGGGGCAGATAATGTGTGGTTGATGCTTGGCTGGGAAGGAGATAGGGTTGCCAACAGACAACATAGTCCTTCACACTATGCAAAATATACAATATACAATAGAAAGGCCAAAGAACCTGAGGCTGAACACTCTGCCAAAAACCACCAATATCACAAATACACCTTCATGCAGAAGATTCACAATTGTCTTTAAAAATGTGGCTAGGATCCAGAAAGCTAAGGTGCAGAACGGGAGGTGGGCACTGGAGCCCCAACTAACAGTGCAATCCTAAAGCGAGGTACTCCAGTCTAAGCCCATTGAAATGAGTAGGTTTAGACTGGAGTGACTTTCTTTAGGATTGCACTGTAAGTTCTTTTGATGTCATCTAATAGCTTTTGGTAATTATTTTCTATTAACACACTATTTCTATTTGTCATCACTATGTCAAAATATTTAATTTTGTTTGTGATTTCTATTTTTGTTGTGTCTTGGATCTCCCTTATTGTTTCTTGTGCACATTTTTTGTTAGTATTTTGGGGGTTTTTAATGTTTATTTTGAGGCCAGCTACTGTTCCATAGTCTTGTATTACATCCAAGAGATGGGTGATGTTAACGGTTCTTCTATTATGAAAACTAGATCATCTGCGAAAGCTTGTAATTTAAATTCTTCACCTCTTATTTTCAGACCTCTTATGTAATCGTTGTCTCTCACTAAATCATTTAAGGTTCTAATGCAAAAATAAATAGGAACGGTGACAAAGGACATCCTTGCCTCGTTCCTTTCTGAATCTCAATGTTTTGTGTCATGTCACCATTAACTATAATTTTAGCATATTGTTCTTTATATATTGCTGTAATCATTGACAAAAAAATTGGGCCCACAGTCCCATACCTCAAGTTTTTGTCTCAGAAATTCCCATGGTACATTGTCAAACGCTTTTTCTTCATCTAAAAAAATTAGAGCCAATTGTTTCTCAGGATTAGTATCATAGTATTCTAGGACATTAATAGTATTCTTATATTATTTTTCAATTGTCTTTTCAGGAGAAATCCAGCCTGGTCTTGATGAATAATTTGGGACAATACATTTTTTAGACTTGTCGCTAGTATACTTACAAATATTTTATAATCCACATTCAACAATGAAATAGGTCTATAGTTTTTTTTATTTCCTTTCCATCGGATTCCAGTTTTTGTATTAGTGTAATTAGTGCTTCGTTCCACAAGTCTGGGAGCTTTCCTGTTTTTACTATACTTTGCAATAATTGTTTGAATGGAATTAATCTTTGTTCTTCGAATTCTTGGTAAACTTCTGCTGGAAGGCCATCTGGACCTGGAGTTTTCTTCTTTTTTGTTTCTTAATTGCTTCTATAATTTCGCATGGTGAAATTGCTTCATTAAAGAATTTCTTCTGAGTCATTAAATTTCTTTTTATTCTTTTGAAAAATTCTTTTATTTGATTATTATCTTGTGTCTTGTGTTGATATAAATTTTTATAAAAGTTTTCCACAATCTCTTTTAGATCCTGGGATCTGTATTTTATCTCATTTCCCCCCCTGTCCTTTAGGGATAGTGTTGCTCGTTTTTCTCTCTCTTTCCTAAGTTTATAGATTAGCCATCTGGTGGGTTTATTAGCGTTTTCAAAGTAATATTGTTTAGTATAGTCTATATTTTTAGCAATCTCCTGCATCAATAAAATATTCATTTGGTGTTGTAACATTTTATTTTAATTTTTTTATTTTTTCTACCTCTGTGGGTTTTTCCTGTGTTTTTCCTGTCTATTTTTGCGTCAAATACAGCGTTATAATTTCCTAGTATACATTTATCTTCAAAGTTCTTAATTGCAAGTATTTTGCATATTTCTATGAAGACGTTTTCTTGGTTTTGATTTGGGGCATATATGTTTAATATTAATGATTCTTTTCCATTTCTCATTATTGTAATGGCTATTATCCTTCCATCTTCTGATCTATAAAATAATTCTGGATGCAGATAGTCTTTTACATATGTTACCACTCCTCTCTTGTTTTTGCTGTCTTTGTATCATTTTCTTTATATGGGTTTCTTGAAGACATGTTATGTCAGGTTGTAATTTGGAGATTTAACGGCGATGGGTGGCGAATGGCGATCCGGCGAACATGGCGGTGGCTGATGGCGAAAGGCAGCAAGCGACCCAGATGGTGATTGGCCTGGAGGGCATGGTGACGGAACGATGCAGCGTGGTCGGAGCCTATGAGGACAGAGACCAGCCACTGCAGCCATCACACAGCCGCATGCTGCGCGGACCATGCCTGAAGGAGTCGCTGCGAAAAGATCAGACCTTCACCGAGAAACCGCCGCCTGGAGACCGAAGATCCCTCCATGGAAGGAACAACATAGAAGAGCTCGGCTGCTCAGGTGCCCGGTAGGCACTCACCCTCCCCTGTACTGTGGCCCTAGTCAGGTGAAATTAAGAATGCTCTGTAAAACCGCTCCGAGTCTTTGGGAAAGAGCGGTATATAAATGTAATATGTAATGTAATGTAATTTGATGAAAAATCCTTCTTTGTTTTTGTGGGCTGTTAAGTCTATTTACATTTATTGAGAATCTTTAGTTTTTTAGTTCCCATCATTTTTGGTTTTATTGTCCCTGGTTCTGTTCCTATATTGGAATCTAGTTAATACTTGCGATTGTATCATTTCCATAGTTCTATTCCTTTCCCCCCAAACTGTCCTTATTTCCCCCTTATCTTTTTCTTGTGCCGAGGGCTCCCACTCAATGTCTATATCTTCTTCTTCTTCCTCTTCTTCCTTTTGCCAGCCCAAATCCTCTCCGTAGCTTTCCAAGAAGTTTTCTGCCTTAAATATGGAGTCTGTTTTATATCTTTTACTTCTATAGTTGAATAATAGTCCTTCTGGTACTAACTATCTGTAGGTTATTCCGTTTGTTCTCAAGAGATTGGTCAACATAATTTTGTCTTTTTCCCTTTACTCTCCATGGTATTTCTTTTAATATTCTAATCTCTGCTTCATGTATGACCATTTTATTTTCATTTGAAACCTTAAGAATTTTATCCCTCATTTCTTTTTAATGACATTTTATGTGTACTTCTCGAGGCATTTTGTTTCTTTTTGCATATGCTGAGTTTCTTCTATATATGGCTTCTATTTCCGTTGACATCTCTTCATTAATTCCTATTTTAAGTTGTTCCGCTAAGTTCTGGGTTATTTCTTCTTTCATGTTTTTATCTATATCTTCTGTTATATTTTGACATTTTAAGATTAACCCCGATTTGTCCATTTCCAGGTTAATCAGGGACTCTTCCATTTTATCACTTTTTATTTTTAAATTTTTGTATTTCCTGGTTTAAATCCTGGACTTTCCCTTCTAATTTATTTGTGGTTCTTGAGATTTTTGATATTTCTGTTTTATTTTCAGTTATCTGCTTTTTGATTTCTTCCATCTCTAAAATCTGATTTGATATTTCTTCCATTCTTACCTGAATGGGTTCTATTTCTTTTTTTATTAATGCCGGTAGGGTAGATTCTGTTGCAAGTTGTATTGCTTGGATTACACTCTTCTGAATAAGAGTTTTCAACTCTTTCATCATCATCTGAGCAACACTCATTTTTAACTGAGTTGGTACCCCTGTTTGCCCTGGCAATGGTATGGAACCTTTCCTGCTTCCACCACTCTCTGATGCCATGTATTTTATTTTCTTAAGTCTTCTATAGTATAATCTCTTATTGTTGGAATATCCTTGTTTTTACTGGCTATTTTCTCTAAGGCAGTTTATTTTCAAGTTGTATCACAACCTTTTATAATTTTTCCTTTATATTATTCTATAAATATTTTTCTCTTTACAAAATTACAAGTGAAAATGTCTTTTTAATTCTTACTTTCTTTACTTTCTTTATATTATCTTTGATGATTTCTACTAGTTCGTTTCCCTTTCTCTTCCTTGTGTTCTATAGTGTTCTGTATTCTTTCCGACTAGTCACTTTCAGTTTGTGTCTCTTTAAGTGTCTTCTCCTTTTCCCTGTTGCGCTATGATGAGTCAGAGTTTGCTCTTTCTGTGCTGATCCACGTCACCTCCAGCTGACTCCCTCCTCATCACTGCATCTCCGCCTCGCTTCTTGCTCCAAAACCGCTTCATCACCACTGCAATGCCGGGATCTCAGTTAATTTTTTATTTATTTATTTTATTTATATTTACATTTATATCCCACCCTATCCCGAAGAGACAGAAGATGGGAAAGAACAAAAAGAAATTATGTAGTAACTATTATTTAAATCAAGTAAACTTCTACATGTCCTAACTTAATCTCCAAAATGGTAGGGTTTATCTGAGCTTTCTTTGCTTAGCCACTCCCGCAAACTCACCTGCTCTTGAAACTAACTGGGATGTTCCTTTTTTCCCTCTGAGCTCTTTGCTTTTTTCTAATGTTTTCCACTTCCCATTTCTTCCCCCACTCCCCTAGGAGATGAAATTAAATAGAAATACTTATCTTCGTTTCTTAAGTCTTTGTTCTTTTGAGTTCTGATGTTAGACTCTGTTGGTTCTGATCGACTCTTCTGACACTCGGACGGATGAAGTCTCATCTCGTCGGGCTCCTAGTAACTTCCCGCTATTGGAACGAACCTGGAAAGTTGGGGGGGACCGCTGCCCTCCCCTCCTTTAGTTAAAAGTTCCTTGCAAAGTCTCTCTCTATGGGAGAGTACTTTTGACTGGTGTATTGGTCAGAGAAAGTTGTAGGAAAAGCTAAGACGCATGGAGAAACCTCCACCCATGCTCGCTCTCATCAACCGCGGAACCGTATCTCCCAGATTGCCCTGTAAATTCTAAATCCCTAGATTGGCAACTGTCATGCCCACCGTGCAGCTTAACCCTGTGGACCCTGACCAAGGCGAATCTGCACTTTCAGCTTCCAAGGTTGAGTTCCCTGCACCCCTTGAATCACTGGACCTAAGTCCTGAGGAGGATGATCACCAGTCAACAGGAGAGTTTGCACCTGGAGCCGTGCTGGCAGAGTCAAGCACAAGCACCATGCCTTTTGATTCACCTCCACCAGTGGCTCATTTGCAAGAGCAGAGGCAATGGGACATGGCAACCCGGCGTAAGGAGGCGCACATGCAAGGTTGATGTACTCTAAGCCCAGAGTACTGACTGGAGCCAGGACCCTGTTAGCGGCCGGTAATTGGCTAACAAGCGGAATGTGCTCTTTAGGCGGCTCTCTCATATCCACAATTCGTGCTGGCAACTAGTCTCTTGGATGACTCACTGCACCCTGGATCCTGCGTTCTTGTGTCCTGGTTTTCGTACTGACTTCCCAGCTCATGACTCTGGTTTGTGTTATGTCATTTCTCTCCAGCTCCCCAACTGCGAACTGTGTACCCTGACTTCTGATGAACGGCTTTCGAATTCTGAACTCTTTGATACAACCTCCGGTAACCCTAGACTATATTTTGACTTGGTGTATTGCACTTTGCTCGCTTTACTCTGTCTTCTCTGGTACCTGGACCTCAGACTGTGTTTTGGACTTCTGTGCCCTGCCTGGCATGCCAGCGCAATTGTGACAGCTGTAGGTGAGGTCTGGTGTTCTCCCAGAATTACAAAGAAAATGGCAGGTTCAGACAGCAAACTCTAAGGTATACCATATATTCGAGATAAAATCCTCTCTGAATTCTCTCTCCACAGGCACCTCCCCCATATCTCCAGGAATTACCCAGACTGGAGTTGGAAACACTTTTGTAAGGCTACTATTGTCATTCACCTGATACTGTCATTTGCCTGCTAATGTCATTCGGCACCTGCAATCACTCCACTTTCCAGTAAATGGGACAGATGGACTCTCAATCTAGCTCTATCTGAAGAAGTTAGCAGTAACTCACAAAAGCTCATATCCTGCCATATATTTTATTAGTCTTTAAGGTGCCATTGGACTCTTGCTCTTTTCTACTATAAGGCTTTTTGTAAGTCCTTGTGTACCCATCCCTCCCCATGCATGTGTGCACCATCAAAGCACTTGTGGCATATCGATACATGTAAGCTTTCCAAACAGGGCAAATAGTGAGGTCCCAGACAGAAAAACTGTAGGGGAGTCCCCTTTCTATATGCAAAGTGGTCTCAATCAAAATTTAGCCTTCATGTGCTTGGGAACAGAGTTCCAAGCATGGAAATCCCAGAACATGTCTGGTCCCCACTGGTGGACCTCTGTCAGCTAAGCTGCCATGAGTGTGGAAAGGCTTTCTAATTGTTTTGCATTCCTTCCCATGTGCTTAATTGCTTCACAGCTGCAACGCTTATCTGTAAAGAGTTACTGGAGGAGATTGTGATGTCTACCTTCCATTGGAGCTTCTTCGTTCCCAGCTTCGCTACCGTTAGAGGCTCTTGCAATCTCCCGCGTGTGGGAGTCCACCTAATTGGGTATTGCTAGAGGGGGGTGCATACAAATGCCCGATATCCTATTATGCACATAGGTAACCCCCCATTCTTAACAGTGTTCATGTTACTGCATCTATGGCTTTTCAGTAAAAGTAAAACCTTCCTGGAAGCATGTACTTTATTGTTTTGCTGTGGGTCCTGACATTTGAATGTTTTTTGTAGATACATACACCGAATCCCCAGGCTGCAGAGCCCAACCCTCCACCCTTCTCTTGTCAGCCTGTGTTTTGTAAGCCTCCTTAGCTGCATCCAATGTTTTACACAAGAGGGGCCAAGAGTCCCACAGTCATTTGCACCACAGCCCTGCTTCCCCAGGCCCCATGTCCACGTCTCCATCCAGAAAGGGAACCGGTGGGCTATCATAGCAATAGAGTGCTTTAAACGGGGACATTCCCATCGATGAGTGACAAGTGTTATTATAACAGAATTCTGCCAAGGGCAACAAATCATTCCAATTGTCCTGTTGATAGTTTGTAAAGCAACGGAGGTATTGTTCCAAAGTCTGATTCACCCTCTCCGTTTGTCAATCTGTCTCCGGGTGGTAAGTGCTACTCAAACCCCTCTCCACCCCCATAAGTTTCATCAACTCCCCCCAAAATTGGGAAACAAATTGTGTGCCAGGGTCTGAGATCACCTTGGTTGGAAGCATATGAAGTCTCACCACATGCACCAGGAACGCCTTAGCAAGGGCTTTAGCTGTAGGCAGGGAAGCAAAGGGAATGAAGTGTGCTTGCTTAGAAAACAAATCAACCACCACCCAAATCACAGTCATCGATTTGCTGGGAGGAAAATCCGTGACGAAGTCCATGGAAATAATATCCCAGGATCAACTTGGGGTGGGGAGAGGCTGCAAGAGACCCAGGGCCTTCCCTGAACAATGTTTACTGATGGCTCCTGGGGTGTGGCACAACCTTTATTACTGAATGTTCCTTTAAGAGTTCTTGAGTAAAACATTCCACCATATGCTCTCTCTTACATGAAATTAAAAATTGGTCTTAACTAGATTTTTAAAAGTATGTTCTATAAAGATTTTGACAAACTTGAAGTTCAGTTCAGTTTATTTAGTTTAAGAGCCATCTAGATTACATCTAATTGGAAAAATGGTCAAATGGAACTAAAGACACTATATAGCAAGAGAAGATGGACTAAGGAATCAACTAAAATGGCCACTTAGATTCTTTGCACCAAAAAGGCTCAAATACTAGTGGAAAAGATCCAGAAAGAGCAAAATTGTCATGCTGCTCTTGATTATATGACATCGCTTATTCAGATATTTGATCCTATCCTCCTTAACAAAAGTAATAAAAATAGGAAGCCGAAGAAATTATCTTATCGTTCGAAGAAATGGTTTGATGGAGACTGTAGGAAGATAAAAACTCAACTTAAACATATAATAAATTTAGGAATAATAATACAAACGAGAATCGTAAACTCCTGATACAGACCAGAAGGAAGTATAAAGCATTGTTAAAAGGACAAACTTTTATTTATTTATTATTTATTTATTTCAATTTATATCCCACCTTGCCGGTGCAGCACTGGCTCAAGGTGGCTTACACAGTTAAAATGCAATAGAACCAATAAATACAGTTAAAATTCCCAATTGAAAGATGGCAGCGATATACAGATATCTATACATGGTCCGATAAGAAAAGGCCACGTCCAGTTTAGTAATATAGGGCTGTGGCCTGTTCAGTTTACGATGGTTCTTTTGCTCAAACTATGATGGTTCATTCGTCAGTGGTGGCTCCTAATCAAAGGCCTGGTGGTGTCAGGACCCACAGTCAAACAAGAGAGCACCGGTGGGACCCAAAGCAGCAGATGGCGGAAACACCTAAAGTGTGCTTGGCTCAGGACGAACTACTGTCTATTCCCCACGAGTATCGGGACTTGGCCAGGGTGTTTGAAGAGGAAGAAGCGGATGAACTCCCACCTCATAGACATTCGGACTGTAGCATTGAAATACTGCCTGGCCAGAAACCACCCAAGGGGCACATTTATTCAATGGGGCCAGTCGAAAAAGATGAACTGTGCAAGTTCATCGACAAGAACCTGGCCCGGGGTTTCATCAGACCGGCTTTGTCCCCGTTTGCAGCCCCGGTTTTGTTCAGAAAAAAGAGGGATGGGGGGTTGAGATTATGCATGGATTGCAGAGGTTTAAATGCAGTGTCTTCAACCAATGCAAACCCCATGCCCTTGATCAAAGACCTACTGGCGGAAGTGGCAAAAGGGAAAATCTTCTCTAAGTTGGATCTTCGGGATGTGTACTTTCAGGTGCGCATCAGGGAGGGGGACAAACATAAGAATGCTTTCAACACCCCCCTTGGACAGTTCAAGTACCGGGTGATGCCGTTCAGTCTTCAGGGGGCCCCATGGGTCTTCATGAATTTGATCAACGAGGTATTACACAAGCATTTGTTCAAAGAAGAAGAAGAAGAAGAGATTGGATTTATACCCCGCCCTTCACTACCCAAAGGTGTCTCAGAGCGGCTTACAAACTCCTTTCCCTTCCCCTCCCCACAACAGACACCCTATGAGGTGGGTGGGGCTGAGAGAACTCTGATACAAACTGCTCTTTTTCAAGGACAGCTGTGCCAGAGCTTGCGACTGACCCAAGGTCACATCAGCAGGTGCAAGTGGAGGAGTGGGGAATCAGACCCGGTTCTCCTAGATTAGAGTCCACACACTTAACCACTACACCAAACTGGCTCTCGTTTATCTAGATGATATTTTGGTGTACTCTCCCAACCTCCCCTCACACATGAAATTGGTGAGGGAGGTGTTGACCACATTGCACAAGCACAAACTGTTCACAAAGCTGTCTAAATGCGAGTTTCATAAGACCCACATTGACTTTTTTGGGTATCGGATCTCTGACAGAGGGCTAGAGATGGATCCAGGAAAGGTGTGTGATGTGCTGGGGTGGGGGGTGGGGTACTCCGCACCCATCGCCAGCTCCAATCCCTTCTCGGATTCGCGAACTTTTACAGAAACTTTTTGTCCAATTTTCCCCAGGTCAGCTTACCCCTGATGGACTTATTAAAGACTAAGGGGAAGGGCCCGGAGGCTACTAAGCCGGCACAGCGTAGCAATGGAGTAAAGAGTTTCAGGAGGCTTTTGAACACCTCAAAGCATTGTTTACTTCAGAGCAAGTCCTCGCCTACCCTGATGAAATGAAAAAGTTCATTGTGCAAACTGATGCATCAGATGTTGCCATGGGGGGGGTGATCCTCCAAGAGGGTGGGGACAGGTTGCTTCATCCTTTGGAATACGTGTCAAGGAAGTTTAATGACACTGAATGTAACTGGTCTGTTTGGGAAAAGGAGGCGGGGGCAATAAAGCTTGCCCTATCCACATGGAGACATTGGTTGGAGGGGGCGCGAGTCCTGTTCAAGGTGTGGACCGATCATAAGAACTCGGAAACACTCAAAACACCTCGGTGTCTTAATGCCAAGCAACTCCGTTGGGCAGATTTATTTTCCAAATTCCTGTTCACCCTCCATCACTTCCTCGGCTCAGCAAACTCTCTGGCTGATGCACTGTCCCGCCTACCCCAACACAATAGCCAATGGGAAGTTGTTTTGGACTCGGTGTTCATGCCTTCACATCTGGGCGGGGCGGGGATGACACGCAGCCAAGCACGCCACCCCACCCCCGGTGACACAGAACCCTAACCCTCCCCAGCTAGAAGGCAGGGGGGAACTTGGCACATTAAGTTCGCCTCCGCCTTCTCGGAGGGCGAGAAGGCCGTGCTCGAAGCAGAGGGTGATTTTGAACTACGAAAGGATGGTTGTTGGTATCGGGGACATAAACTGTTCATTCCCCTCTCACTCCGGGGGAGGTGTTACAAGCCGTGCATGGCTCCAAACTGTCGGGACACCCAGGTTTTGTTAAATCTCTTCAGCTATTGCAACATCAGTTTTGGTGGCCGCAGATGTGTAAGGATCTATCCTCCTTTGTCAAGTCCTGCCAGATCTGTGCCATGAGTAAACCTAGACCGGGGAAACCTCCGGGTCTGTTGCACCCGCTACCCATGCCAAGCCGGCCCAGGGAGGTTATCTCCATGGATTTTATTACTGATCTTCCACAGAGTAAATCGATGACCGTTATATGGGTGGTGGTTGATTTGTTTTCCAAGGAAGCACATTTCGTCCCCTTTGCCTCCCTGCCAACAGCTAAGGAACTCGCAAAAGCAGTTCTCCGAGACATGGTGCATTTACACATACTCCCCACCAAGGTGGTCTCCGACAGGGGGACTCAGTTCGTGTCTCAATTCTGGGGGGAGCTAATGAAACTGATGAGGGTGGAGAGGGGCCTGAGCAGCGCTTATCACCCAGAGACTGACGGGCAAACGGAGCGGGTCAATCAGACCTTGGAGCAGTATATCCGTTGTTTTACAAACTATCAACAAGACAACTGGGTCGACCTCTTGCCCCTAGCCGAATTTTGTTATAACAACACGTGTCACTCCTCTATTGGAATGTCTCCTTTTAAAGCATTGTATGGTTATGATAGCCCCCCATCCCGTTTCTGGAAGGGGACAGTGACTTGGGGCCGGGGGATGCTGCTCTGTGGTGTAAACAATTGTGGGACTCATGGCCTCTGCTGTGTAAGACTTTGAATGCTGCCAAGGATGCGTACAAATGTCAGGCTGATAAGAGAAGGGTGGAGGGTTGGGCTCTACAGCCTGGAGACTCAGTGTATATATCTACTAAAAACATCCAGCTGCTACGCCCTAGTTGGAAACTGGGCTGGAAGTACATTGGTCCATTTCCAGTGAAAAGGGTGATCAATGATGTTGCTGTGGAACTGGATCTGCCTAAAAACTTGAGAAAATTGCATTCTGTGTTTCATTTCAGCCTCCTGAAGAAGGATTCCGGTTCCAGTCCCTGGCGTCCATCGAAAACTGTACCCCGTCCGATCTTGGTTGAGGGCGAGGAACATTATGAGATTTCAAAAATTCTGGA
>NW_015168063.1:998950-999078 GCF_001447785.1 Gekko japonicus
AAGGAATTCAAGTTTAGTTTTTTCTGGCAGACCTGAGTTTTTTCCGACAGACCTGAGTTTTTTCCTATCAGTGGAGTGATAATCTCTCTGCGTGCCACCTCATAGTGTGGGCATTTAAAGAACATATG
>NW_015168063.1:999284-1000068 GCF_001447785.1 Gekko japonicus
TATATATATTTTTATAGTTAACTCTCTTAAAGAGGAGAAAATTTTATTGCTTTAAATTTTTCAGAAAAAAGGGAGGGTATACAGCGGGATTAAGAAAAGTTGTGAGTGGTATCTTTGTTAGTAAATTAATCTTTTATTAGTAATAATAAGTTCTTCAGCTTCTTCTGTATTTGACTGATCGTCTTTCATCTTAACCTGTAAAAATCAAAATTTTTAACGGGGTTTCTTCCTTTTACATCCCTCAGGTTATAAGATGGACCTTTAGCTGCTCCTTCTTCTTCCGGTTTCATGTCCTCCCTCTCCGAGCTGCTGTCTTCTTCTTCGCTCAGTACTTCTCATTTTGTGAGTTCTGCCTTTTCCTCTGAACTGTCATGCCTCTTCAAAAAGTCTTGAGCTTTGAAAATGGAATCCTTCCTCGTCCGGGTTTCTGTCCTCCCTCTCCGAGCTGCTGTCTTCTTCTTCGCTCAGTACTTCTCATTTTGTGAGTTCTGCCTTTTCCTCTGAACTGTCATGCCTCTTCAAAAAGTCTTGAGCTTTGAAAATGGAGTTAATCTTTTCTCTTCAAATTTGAAAGTAAGTCCTTCTGGAATCAACCATCTGTAATTGATTTGATGATTTCTCAAGAATATGGTCAGTCCTTTATAGGCTTTCCACTTCATACGAAATTCAAATGGAACATCTTTCAAAATTCTTATAGTTTGCTCTCCAATCATCAAAGGCGTTGCCGATGTCGCTCTCAAAATTTGATCTCTGGTACACTGCTTGGTAAACTTGACCACCACTT
>NW_015168063.1:1000111-1011838 GCF_001447785.1 Gekko japonicus
TTCTTTGTAAAGTGGGAACAGGCTCTGTAAGCCAAATCCATCTCTTCGCTTAATTTATCCACTTCCCTGCCGGTCAGTGGTGTCAAAGCACTCTCCAGTATACTCCTGAGATCTTCTTTTTCCGCCTCTTTTATGCCTTGAAATTGAAGAGTTAAATTAGATTTTTCCATTTGTAACATCAATAATTTATTATCTTGTCTTTCTTGATGTTTTTCTATTTTGCTGACCTTTATCTTGATTTTTTGTGTATCTTCCGTTGATACCAGACACTTCTGTGCAATTTCCTCCATCTTCTTGGCTGTATCAGTCAATTGTTTCTGCTGGTTACTAAGGGCACTTTCCATGCTTAGCAACGTTTGGTTAATTTTCTACATTTGGTCCAGCAGAGGGAGAAGCATCTCGCTTTCTTTTTGATTGACAGCCTGCTCTTCAGGGCAGGCACTAGAACCGGAGGTACCTGTTGCCTTCTTCATCTGCTTGTCCAGGACTCGCTTTTGCCCCGACATCTTTGTTTTTTGTTTACTTTTCAAAAGTTCATGCCGCGCAGCTTGGGAAACAATCCCTTCAGTTCGCTTTTACAAATCTCCCAAAAGGTAACTTTCATTTTTCAGTTTCTCCCCCTCCCCCTCTTCTCTTAGATAAATGAGTCTCTTTCTGTGGGGGGGTGAGTGATCTGCCCTCTGCCCAAGCGCTTATTCAAACAGGGGGGTGAGCTTAAAACTTTTTCTTTCTTGATCGTCAACTCACCATTTGTAGCTGGACGTCTTCTCTCTTTAGCATTTCATCGCTTTACCACTCCGATGGTCTGGTAGTGTTGCTAAGTCCCCATTCGGGGCACAGCGTGGCGGGGCCGTCAGGGCATGGGGAAAGCCTCAATTTTCCGACCTTCTGGTCGGTAAAGAGGCTACTCCCCGGTGCGCCCCCTGGTTCAGAGCCTTTGACTAAGGCTCCTTAGGGTCTCCACTTGTGCGGATACCCCCCAGACCGCGTGTGGGCTGATCGCCTCTGAGAGCTCCCGAGAGAGCGACCGCCATTCGTGCAGCCATGGGCGGAAGTCCAGTTCAACTGTATTTTTAATACTTGCCCTCATAATATTTTGTACTTTCCCAAGTATAGACATGAAGGTGACAGGTCGGTAGTTACCCAGATACTCCCTTTTCCACTTCTTAAAGATGGGGACAACATTTGCCCAGCTCCAATCTTCTGGCACCTCACCTGTTCTCCAAGAATTCTCAAAAATAATGGGCAGAGGCTCAGAAATTACATCCATGAGTTCTTTTCGTACCCTTGGATGCAGTTCATCTGGCCCCGAGGACTTCATTTCATTTAAAGAAACCAGGTGTTCATATACTACCCCGTGACGATCCTAGGCTGCAACTTCCCTCCCTCGTCATGTGTTCTGTTTTTGCCAAATTGAGCAAGAGAAGATGGAGGAAAAGTAGGAATTGAGCAGTTCTGCCCTCTCTTCATCACCTGTTACAATGTCACTTTCCTGTCCCCGCAATGGGCCTACCATGTCCTTGCTCTTTTTCTTACTTTGAACATAAGAAAAGAAGTCCTTTTTCAAGTTTTTAGAAAGGGTTGCCATTTGCCCGGCGGGATGGGGGAACCCCTATTTTGCAGGCTCCTGCCCACTGGCTGGCAGGACGGAACCCTCCCCCCCCAACAGCAATGTTACACATGATGTGCCTGCCTGCATCACCTGGAAGTGACACTGGCACATCAAGGGGTGACACCTGATCGAAGAGTTAAAGAGTTGGGGTAAAACTTTATGGTTGACCCTGCTTTTACCAAAGAGTTTTGCCCAAAATCCAGTCACCTCTGACATTATTGACGTCACTTCCAGGTGACGCAGACATGTCTCATGCGAGTCACTCTTTCAGGGGGGCTGGGGGTGACATCACTTCCCACTCCTGGAATGTCCCTTCTCCCCCCACTGGTGGGTGAAAGGGACCTAGCAACCCCACCCTTACAGCAGCCTAGGAATGCCAGTCTCCAGCTGGGACCTGGGGTCCCCCAAAATTACAGCACATCTCCAGACTGCAGAGATCAGTTCCCCTGGAGAAAATGGATGCTTTAGGGGAAATCCGTGGCATTGTACCCCACTGAGATCCTTGTCCTCCCCAGGCTCAGCTTACTTCTAGTCATTTGTAGTGCAAGGGGAATGAGCCTTGCCTCTGTGATCCACACAGTCAACACCCAGATCCAACCTACAGCATTGTGGAAGGAGATGAGGAATGTATCGGGTTTGGGGCAACAGAACACCTTGAACCAGCCCTGGGAGTGATGATGTGTGAGAATGTGCCTTGGTCCTCCTGACAGGAAAGAGGCCTGAAAGCTAATCATAGACCCCTGCACACCAGCGCCTGAGCTGTGCTGCTCCGTTAGCTTCTAATTGGATATCCTAGGAAAGTTACTGCCTTGGTTTGATCTCTTGCTAGTAGGCAAATAAACACAGTATAATTATCTTACATCATATACTTGGTTGGACTTGAGATTATAATTATAATGCAGAATTCATTTTTTGGGTCTCTAAATACAGGGGGAACACTATGAAGAAACTAAAAATGATATAGCAACAAAGGGCTGTTATGATGGGCTATAAAAAGAAAGTATTGAAAAAACTGAGTAAAGTGTAATTAGACATAAAGTGTAGCCAAGCATATATTTACTGTGTTTATTACAATGCAGGATAACAAGTTGCTAGAGATGGAAATAAGTTCCTGATATAATAAAAGTCACCATCAATTTTGCACAGCAGAGCAACTCTTAAAAGTAACTAGGTAAGTTGGCTCTGTTTGTGCCAATAAATTCTCACATTCAAGTAAATCAGAATTTCACAGGATCCCCAGCTTTTCTTGGGATCACCTCAAATCATTGGGTATTGCTTTGAAAGAAGAGAATTTGGAAGTTGCTAAAAGAACCTAAAGATGTACAGGCAATCTAAGTGGGTTGCCAAGAAAACAACTTGCCATACAGGTTGCTGGATTTTGAATCAGACCCTGTCCTTTCCCTTCTCACTGCTGCTGGATCGGCCTGGATCAGCCGTCAACCATGTTTTTGTACTGGGAAGTTTCCTGGGCTGATTTCTGCTTCATGGACAGGGTTGTTCAAAAGAGGAGAACCTGGGGGTTCTGGGGGGTCACCCCGGAGCCCTATGCAGTCAGTTTGGTGTAGTGGTTAATGTCAGAAGCTTACTGGGTGAACTTGGGCCAGACATACACTTTCAGCCTAGCCTACCTCACAGTGTTGTGAGGATAGAACAGAGGAGTCCCCACTGGGCTGAAAGGCCTGCTCCCATCACTCTGACAGAGATTTGATATGAACATAGAAGATGCAAGTAGCTGCCCTGGATCAGGCCAAAGATTCATCTAGTCCAGTGGACAACCAGGTGCATCCGAAAGGCCTGCAAGCAGGGCATGGAAGCCCAGGTCTCCCTCTGTTGTTACCCACCGCACACTGGGATTCGGAGGTGAGTGTCTCTGAAGAGGAAGGCTCCATGTATTCATTGTGGCTGGACCCTAGGTCCAGTATCCGATCAGTCCTACTATTTTCACATAATGAAATTCAAACAAAGATCGGAGGGATGTAAGACATTTCTGGTCTTCTATGTCTAGTCTTTTCTAGATGGAGAACCACTGCATAGAAAACCAGGGTGAGGGGCACAAATCCAGAAAACTCAGCCATAAATGTGCCAATTTCAAAATAGTCATTCTGCTCCAATAGCTGCACTGCAGCTCTAAAATGCATTCTGGGGAAAGGCTACTACTCTTTTTCCAATATTGGAGGAGGAGGAGGAGGATTAGGAGGAGGAGGAAGAGATTGGATTTTTATTCCACCCTTCACTACCCAAAGGAGTCTCAGAGTGCCTTACAATCTCCTCTTATCAGAGCTACGGTTTGCCCAAGGTCATCTAGTGGCTGGAAGTGGAGGAGTGGGGAATCAAACCCGGTTCTCCAACTTAGAGTCTATGCTCTTAACCACTACACCAAACTGGCTCTTCAATGACACTCAGATAATAGGCTAGAGCCCCATTGTAGCTGGAATGTGGGATAGTCAAGCTGCATTTGTATACCAATAAAACAACACATAAAATAATCTGTGTGCAGTGTATGATCACATCAAGAATGTTTATTTTGCAGGTTTTTAGTACTGCGAATGTGTGCCTCAGTAACAAAACAGAAAAAACAGAGTGCAGGTGAACTGTAATGTTGGATGTTTTCTTAACTGGACTTAAGAAAGAGTACAGCGCAGTACAGAAAACATCAAACTACTGAAATGGGGCAAATTCTCTTAACCTTAGTGGGGAGACCGAGCACTTATCCTCTTCTCGGAAATATTTTAGTTGGTTGATGATGTTACATGCACACACACACACACGCACACACACACACACACATCAAGCAAGCTCTGAGTCCAGGAGCACCTCAAAGACCAGCAGGGTTCCCAGGGGTCTGAGCTTCCAAGAGTCATGGTCTCGCTTCGTCACTATCAGTTTTAACACTCAAAATCTTATTCCCTGGAACTCTTGATGGTTTCTAAGGTGCTCCTGGACTCGAACCTTGCTCTTCTACTGGAGACCAACACGGCTGCCCACCTAAAACGGCTGCAACCCTCTTCCACATACAGTCCTGTTGTATTCATGACTTCTGTCTGTGGCCCCAGCAGTGAGTGGGAGGCAGAAGCCAGGCACAAGAAAGGAGATCACACTTTTTGTGGAGTAAAAAGCAGACCACAGTTTTATTGGTTATGTCTGTGGAGTTTTGATTTGGCATTGGGCAGTGAACCCAGGTATTGAATGATGCACCAACTGCCTGACAGAGACAAACCCCACCTGACGAGGGGGGGGGGACCCTGGAATGACAGCCAGATGGAAGCACCTGGGCACAGGCCACAGTGTGAGGAGAGACCCGGCAGTCCCCAGCCTGGTCATGCTTTCCTAAGCCTCCGCCCCTCAAGGTCCCTCAGGGAGACCCCCAGCTGGGATGGTGGCTATGCAGGTCCAATCTTCCCCGAAATGGATCTATTGTAATGCACAAACCTCTTTCATGTACAGAAGATCAGCCATAGTCCTGTTGTATTCACAACCTCCGTTCATGTACAAATGTTGTAGTCATTAAAAAGAAATATGGCAGAGTGTGGCAAGATTTATTGCCACTGCTGTAAAGAATGTCCTCTATTAATGACAACAGCTGTTGACTTAATAACCCTCGGAAACATCATTGTGTTCTTCACGTTTCCACAAAACATATGGGAAAGAAACAGATGGCAAAAGCATTAAAACATATGGGGGAAACATGCCAAAATCAAGCAGACTCTCAGAGTGGCTAAGAATCTTAATATCAAGAATCTTAACAGTTTTTAATTTGTTTGTTCCTATTATCACTCGAGGTGTATCTGTTATGAAATTATGGCAGTGCGGAAAAGGATTAAAGCTAAGTGTCACCTTGCAAGCTTTTTAATCCCTCTTTCCTTTTTATGGTGTTTTCAGACTCCAGAGACTCATGGAGATAGCTATGTGTCAAAGCACGTGTTCAACCACTAAGCCACACAGTCTTATTTAAACAAGGAATGGTTCCCAATCAATACATTTTTATTGATTTTGTTGTCCTGAAAACCTAGTTTTGTTTCTGAATGGGAAATGATTCATTTAGCTTTATCAATCTATTGTTTTTTAATCCAAATTTTGTGCATGCAGTGTTCAGGCTTCAGTTCCTGTGGTTCGTTTATATCCTTCCCATTACCAAAATGCACATGTGCAAACTGCAAAATGGAAATCTTGAAAAAGTGAGATTTAATTGTATATACAGTTGAATTTCAGATTTATCTTGTGTGGTGTTTTGCCAATGCAGCAGAGTGCATGTGAGTGCCAGTAAAGTACAATAAGAATCCTTATTCAATGATATCTTCATTCTCTTGCTTTTTTTTACAATGTTAATTTGGTAATGCAGCTGGAGAAAAAGACACAAGTCAAATAAAAACCACAGCAAACTAAATGTGCATGCTCCATTTCTAGAATTATTTTTAGAAATTCTTGCTGCATTGGTATTAGCTAAATTGGTATTCAGCAATTTCCCTTTCCATTCTGTTCCTGTTCCATTCCTGAACAGAATGGAAAGGGAAATTGCTGAATTACAAGTTATTACAACACTTGGTACAAAAACCTCTCCAGGACTCAACAGGGATATTGGATTTTTATCCCATTACATATGCTAAGTCATTCAGTCCTCACATATGTATTCTCAAGAAGAAAAAGAAGAAGAAGAAGAGATTGGATTTATACCTCACCCTTCACTACCCAAAGGAGTCTCAGAGCGGCTTACAAACTCCTTTCCCTTCCCCTCCCCACAACAGACACCCTGTGAGGTAGGTGGAGCTGAGAGAGCTCTGACAGAAACTGCTCTTTTTCAAGAACAGCTGTGCCAGAACTATGGCTTGCCCAAGGTCATACAGCAGGTGCAAGTAGAGGAGTGGGGAATCAAACCCGGCTCTCCCAAATTACAGTCAACGCACTTAACCACTACACCAAACAATAAATCCTCTGTATTTTAGTGTATTTATCATAGAATCATAGAATGTTAGAGTTGGAAGGGACCTTGCATCAGTATCTCCCTGCCCTCGGACTCCTGAAGGTCTGGAACCCACAGATCCTCCCCTCGGTCCATCCAAGAGAGCAGGTCAGGTTTAGAAAGTGGAAATCCTGCAGATGAGATAAAAAGGAAGGGCTTGACTCCCATGGACAGCACCCTGTTATTCCCTTCTTCGACTGTGGTGTTCCCCTGGGCATATTTATTCACACTCTGAACACTTTTCAGCCTGGAATGTGTCACTTATCATAGAATGTTAAGAGTTGGAAGGGACCTTGCAGGTCATCTAGTCCAACCCCCTGCACTCTGCAGGAGCATAGCTGAAAGAGAGCCCTACAACATATCCAAAAGGTGGTCGTCCAGCCTCCGCTTGAAAATGCCCAGCGAAGGAGCATCCACCACCTCCCGAGGCAGTCTGTTCCACTGCTCAAATGCTCTTACAGTTAAGAAGTTTCTCCTGATATTTAGTCAGTAATGACTCCCTTGTAATTTCCACCCATTAGATCTAGTCTTGCAATCCGGAGCAAGAGAGAATAGATCTGCTCCATCTTCTACATGACAGCCCTTCAAATACTTGAAGACTGCAATCATGTCCCCTCTAAGCCTTCTTTTCCCATAACCAACTCCTTCAGCCTTTCCTCATAAGACTTGGATTCCAACCCTCTCACCATCCTGGTTGTCCTCTTCTGGACATGCTCGAGCTTGTCAACATCCTTCCTAAAATGTGGTGCCCAAAACTGGACACACTACTCCAGGTGAGGCCTGACCATAGCAGAATAGATCAGAACTACCACCTCCCGTGATCTGGACACAATGCTTCTGTTAATGCATCCTAAGATTGCATTAGCTTTCTTCGCAGTCACATCGCACTGCAGGCTCATGTTTAAGTTATGATCAACCAGAACACCTAGATCCCTTTCACATGTGCTGCTGTCAAGCGAAGTCCCTCCCATTCTATATCTATGCCTTTGATTTTTTATACCTAAGTGTAAGACTTTGCACTTATCGCTATTGAAGTTCATTTTATTTGTCTCAGCCCACTGTTCCAGCCTATTTAGATAATTTTGAATCCTGACTCTGTCTTCTTTAGAATTAGCAATCCCACCCAGCTTCGTGTCATCTGCAAATTTGATAAGCATCCCCTCTATGTCTTCCTCCAGGTAGTTTATAAAAACATTGAACAACACTGGGCGTAGGACCGAGCCCTGTGGCACTCCACTCGAGACTTCCCTCCACGTAGACGCAGAGCCATTTACGAGCACTCATTGGGTACGATTTTTCAACCAACCATGAATTCATCCAACGCTTGCACCATCCAGCCCACACTTAACCAGCTTATCCTCAAGGATATCATGAGAAACTTTGTCGAATGCTTTACTGAAATCTAGATGCACTATATCCACAGCATTGCCGGAGTCAACCCTTTTAGTAACTCTGTCAAAAAAGGAGATAAGGTTGGTCTGGCATGACTTATTCTTGATAAACCCATGCTGGCTACTACTAATTAACTCATTCCGTTCAAGGTGCTCACAGACAGAATGTTTAATAATCTGCTCTATAATTTCTTTTTCAGAATAGTATATTAGAATACTGTATGTCTGCTGACAACATAACATCCAGCTCAAAATATACTGTTAAGTGCCCTTCACGCACCCTCCACACCTGGGAGGAGATAATTAAGATTCTGTTACTTCCCACAATTAGCAAAAACACCCTTAGACATTTATCTGCTATTTTGACAAGTTTATTGCTTTACAACTGTTGACCTTATAACCTTAACTTGTTATTTAGTTTTTCACTTTGCATAACTTAAACATAATCATGTTACATGTTAATTTGCTGTTAAATCCCTGTCTTTTTTAGATCCTCCTCTACCATTCCACTGTATTTGAAAAAGGTGCCTTGCACATGAAAGCTCATACCCTGAATAAACTTTTGTTGGTCTTAAAGGTGCCACTGGACTCTATATTTGTTCTACTGCTTCAGACCAACATGGTTGACTACCTGGATCTAAATCCATCGAAAACGGAGGTCCTGGAGTGGTTTCTGTTTCTGGACTCATCGACGGCAGACGCTAGCGGGAGGGGGGTGCTCCACTCCTAGCTGCTGACCCCCAGCCCCCCTTTGGAGCAATTACACCATAGACCGCAGTGAGTAATCTCGGAGGGAGACTTACAGCAGGGAGCTTACTTTGGTAAGAGAAGACGGGCGGTGGCTCACTTTCCTACCAGAGAATTGCTCTGATGCAGACGGCTGTGATGGTACAGTCCATGGCTTTCCCATGGCGAACTAGCTGAGTCTGGAAGACCTGACAGAGCCCATCAAAGCTTTGCTCCCTGTTAGTAAAAACTGACTAAAGGCAAACAATTATGATAAGCCCTTCCAACTAGTGCTACAACCCGCCAAAGTCTGTCTGAACATCTTCCCTTTTAGTGGTAGTACCCCAAACTGGAACACCAGAATGGCGGTCAAGAAACACCTGAAAGCACTGATGGGTGACCAAATGGAGGTGAGCGATCTAACAGACCTCGAAGTCCTACCTAGAGTGGATAGGTATGATAGAGTACTCTTTACCTTCAATGCTTCATATATCCCAGCCCTCCTTCTGAAGAACAAAAGGTTTCTTTGGTCAAGAGGCATCTCCCCAACATGAGTCTTTGCAAATGAAATTCTGAAACCTCTTCTATTGAGGATTAATGCTCCAGATCCCCAGCTGAGCTCCATACTCAAAATATACCTTCAAGTTCCAGTGATCTCAAGGATCCACCCAAGGGAGATGATACGGTTAATAAGCTCAATTCAAACATCATTTGCCCAGAGTTGACACAAGATGAAGACCTCGTTGATGATGAAGTTCAGAAAGTGTTCATTGAGCTAGCGGACCATGAGCAGAGTGGAATGATCAACAGATTGGAGAGATTGAGGGACAAGCTAGCTAAGTTTAGAATGGACAGCCAAAAGACCACGACCCCACCCGACACTGTGTCAGCGATGGAAATGGATCTTAACTTGCCTCCCCTCAACATCCTACCTTAACATCACTCCTAGTAGGACAGGAAAGCACACCAGCCAGAACACAACATGGCCCCAGTTAGGGGCTAACGAGTCTCGAGACACTTATAAGGTCACAGTCTGTACAGCCTCGAGGAATGGTAGTGTATTCTTTGATGAAAACAAGACACTTAATCAGATAACGGAGTCTGAATGACTGAGGCATGAACCAGCAAGCATGAACTTCAATATAGGTTCATGGAATATTGCGGGGTGAAAGATCAAATCTGCTGACCCCACCTTTAAGAATTTCCTGGCAAGATTCGAGGTGATCTTAATTCAAGAAACCTGGGCCTGCTATGAAATCTCTATGGAAGGTTTTAAGACCCACTCATTATGGGCCTTTAAAACTAAACATTTTGGTCATCCTTAGGCAGGCTTAGCCATACTGTGGTCCAGCAATCTAAATTTGGAGGTCTGCCCACTAAGTGATTGTGGTCATATAGGGCAGGCTTGTATGCTAAAGAGCCCCGGGAAAACCATCAGGTTTAGCAAAGGAACCTATGTCTGATTGTTGGGAGAAGCTTTTCTCATATTTAGAGGGGATAGAGCAGAATTATCCAATCTCAAACTTACTGATTGCTGGTGGTTTTAATGTTAGGGTGGGGCAAAATAATGGAGTGTTGGCTGGGAAAATGGGTCTTGACTCTGAGGATACTATCCCTAATTGTCTCTCTGAATTGAGGCTTTCTAAAGATCAAACGCTTAATGAGGCTGGTGTATATCTTGCTCAATTCTGTATGAGGTTCAGTTTTGTTATTCTGAATGGATTACACCCCTATGACTATCCTGGTGAATTTACACTTGTCTCTCTCCGGGGCTGTAGTGTGGTGGACTACATGCTAATCACACCAGCCCTCAGGGAAGAGTTGAAAGCCTTCACAATCTCTGAACGACCTGAAAGTGAACATTTCCCATTGACTTCGAGGTTGGGTGCCTCTGTCAGTCCCGGTAGGAGGGGCTGTCAGAGAGTTAAAGGTGGCAGTGTGTCACCACAGCTACCCAGGGTTATTTGGTCACAGAGGGTTGCGGAGATGACTGCCAAGCTCCTGGTTCCTAGCAATTTAGATAAGTTTGTAAGCCTATCTGAGAATACATCTTTAGAATGGATAGTGATATATGATAAACTTGTTAATGATCTCTCTGGGATCATGAGACTACAAACAAAGCAACAAAGGGGCAGTGGGGAAGCCTTTAGGTATGGGTGGTTCGACAATGAATGTCAGGTGATGAAGAATCACTTACGTGATATTTACCAACATTATAGGATGTCAAATTTAGCACATCTCCCTCCAGAATACTTCAAATCTAAAAAGGCTTTACAACAACTTTATAAGAATAAGCAGAAAAAAATTCTGATTAAAAGTTGGAAACCCCTCTTGCAGACCACAATCAATAATGACTCAAGGAAATTCTGGGCCGTGGTATCCGAATCCATGGGAAGAAAGGGGTCAGTAAACAGCTTACTTACAGCCGACGGCTGGTACAATTATTTCACAATGATGTTCCCAGGAGAGCAGGCATAATCCCAAAGAGGAGTTTGACGTCTGTCTGGACGATTGCCCAAGTTGGGCCCCCATGCAGAGTGAGGAGACTGAATCTTTAATTGTAGCCCTTAAATTAGGGAAAGCTCCAAGGCCTGATGCGATTCCACCTGATGCTATTAAGGCTTTTCCTCAGAGGTGGGCCCCCTTCCTAGCAGCCCTTTTGACAGCCTTAGATCGGTCTGGTGTAATACCAGATGACTGGAAGAATGCAGCATTAGTCCCAATCTTTAAAAAAGGTGATCCTCAGTGTGGTAAGAAATTTTAGAAATATAGAAGTTTTGGGTTTTACAGCCCCGTAGCTAGGGACTTTTTGGGGAGAGGGCCTTGGGGGGGCCCCACCAGCTAATTACATAAAAGGGTCCAGGACAAGGGGGGTCTGCTTGGTGTGCACCCACACAGCCCCCACTAGAGCCTTCCTCTGAGGTGAGCCAGAATCCCAATGTTAATAGACACTAAAAGTTCTAGGAAAGCGGCCGTGTTTTTTAAAAAAGAAGAGCGGGGATCAAGCTTCATCCCTCACTCCTTCCTGAGCTGACAATCTT
>NW_015168064.1:0-6490 GCF_001447785.1 Gekko japonicus
CCCACCCTATCCTTAGGGAGGCAGGAACCTAACTTTACTTCCTGTCCTTTCGGTGGGACACGCCCATCAACTCAGTTTAGTTCCCACCTTGTTAGGGAGAGCAGCACATCGTTGGAACTTGTGCTTTGCAGCTTTTTTCCCTTGATTTTTTTTCCGTAGTGCAGCCACCAGTGTGGCCTCCTCTAATCGAGCATCAGTAGAGGAAATATGCAAAGCCGCTACATGGTCTTCTGTTGCTACCTTCACAAGACACTACAAGATTGATGTTTTTGATTCAGCTGATGCGGCCTTCGGCAGACAAGTCCTTCACCTAACAGATTAGACGATGACCCACCCATAATTCATGGACACTGCTCTGGGAGGTCCCAGCAAGATGTCCTCCTCTCAGAGGGAGAATGGACCATTTGTACTTACCCGTGAGGGGTCCTTCTCCTCTGAGATGAAGGAGGACATCTTGGGCCCTCCCAAGTCATCATCTCCGTCTCCTTTATCTGTCTTATTTCATTTTATTTTGTTTATCTCTTGGCATATGTCTTATCTATGCCTGTGTGACGCATGTAATCCTTCCTGTTCTCTTTGCTACTTTGCTGCACGAGTTACGATGTTATTTGTTTTTACAGTTATATTACCAGTCTACTGCTTTTCAGAGTTCCTAACTGAGTTGATGGGCGTGTCCCACTAAGAGGACAGGAAGTAAAGTTTGGTTCCTGCCTCCCTAAGGATAGGGTGGGAAACACCCAGCAAGATGTCCTCCTTCATCTCAGAGGAGAAGGACCCTTCAAGAGTAAGTACCAATGGTCCAGTTCCCTGGAAGGCCAGATACTGAAGCTGAAGCTCAAATACTTTGGCCACCAAATGAGAAGGGAGCACTCACTGGAGAAGACCTTGATGCTGGGAAAGATTGAAGGTAAAAGACGAAGGGGATAGCAAAGGATGAGATGATTGGATAGTGTTATCGATGCAACGAACATGAAATTAAGTAAACTCTGTAGGACAGTGGAAGACAGGAGGGCCCGGTGTGATGTGTTCCATGGGGTTGCGAAGAGTCAGACTCGACTGCGCAACTAAACAACAACAACTAGGGGAGCCAATATTGCAAAGGGAAGAATGGAAACCCCAACAGTAAGCAGACACAACGTGAGCCATCTGGTACCTTCACTGGCAAGGTAATAGTGGGATAAGCAAGTGATAATGAAGAAGAAGAGAGAAGAAGAGATTAAATTTATATCCCACCCTTCACTCGGAGTCTCAGAGCGGCTTACAAACTCCTTTCCTTTCCTCTTCCCACAACAGACACCCTATGAGGTAGGTGGGCCTGAAAGAGCTCTTTCAAGAACTGCTGTTTCAAGAACAGCTCTGACAGAACTATGGCTTGCCCACGGTCATCCAGCAGCGGCAAGTGGAGGAGTGGGGAATCAAACCCGGTTCTCCCAGATTAGAGTCCACACACTTAACCACTACACCAAACTGGTTTAAGTCCAGTCTGGATTGATTTAAATCAGCATGAAAAAGGTTGATAAGGGAATAGTGGTATCAAGTAAGTTCAGATCTTTAAAAAAAGTGTTGGAGAGATACCTCTGCTGATGTTTGCAACTTGTGGGAAAGGGCAGACTCACAATCAAAACAGAACTACCACCACCGTGTATGGCTGGGAAAATATGCTTGGCGAATTATTTCAATAGCACAGTCACCACCAACATGTGGATTGGGGTTGCTGACTGCTTGGAGAAAAAATGTTCTTTACCTTTAATAGTGGCTTAATAGGATGTAATTGACCAAATGCCCATTTCCACAATTTTTGTGTGTTTTAAAGGGGCAATACATTCTCCTTTCAACATCTGCCACTCCTACCTTTCATCTTTAAAACTGTATATTTAAAATAAATAGCACAGTATCTTTTATTTATACTACCTGCAACGATAGTGGGTCTTATCTGTTGCAGACAGCCTATGACATTAAACCCTGATAACGCTGTGAAAGAAGGCTAGCTTTGCATAGAGAAGGAAATTTTGTATGGGACACTTTATCGCCCAAGATCTTTCTAGGCAGGACTGCTTTGTGGGTGTCTTGGAGCATTTTGAGCACTTTGAAATATAGAAATAGTCCTTGTAATAAATCAGAATAATCCCTTTATACTGTGGTATTCTACAACTGTTACAATTTCAGATTTCTGATTCATACATATAATTAGTTGGTTAACTATTTACAGCTCTTGCCTACCACCCCACTCAGCAGTTGAGGGTAGATTATATTATATTTGGCAGTGAGGAGATAAAAAGATAAAATGCCTAAAATACAGGCCATAAAAAGGATAAAGAAAAGCTGAATTTCAGTCCTCAATTTTGTTGTCCTTCCTTCCTCCTTTCCCCATTTTTTTGTTCTTCACCTAACATCAGAGGAGGGTTTAAAATCTTCATGGTAGATTCTTGCAAATAAATGAGCTCAGTATAGTATTTTCCTTTCTCTAAAGAATGAGTTTGTAGACTGCTCTTTTCTTTGCCCTGTTTGTAGTCTTTGTGTCATGTGGATGCTTTCTGCCACCTCATGGAAACTTAACTTACCTGTTTCCTGAACATGAAACTGAATGAGTGAATCACTGAGGGGTCTCTGCTTAGTTAGCATCCAGTGACTTGCCTTGATAAGTTACAGAGTAATAGGGGCAAAATTTGGTGTTTAAGGAAACGGGGGTGAATTTAATCTCTTGATACGTCCCCATTATAGTGCTCAGACTGACAGTTTACATTTATCATACTTATGCACAATCTGTACACAATTTGGACACCCAATTTGATTTGGTGAACAATTCTCAATGGCCCCAGTACATTTTTGGCATCTCCCTTCATTCAGTCAGCAGTTGCAAGCACCAGGGCTTCTGCTTCAACGTTGTGTTGAGGTTGGTTTCAGCCTCGCATTGAAAAGCTTGAGCAAGCATTGGCACATTACTAAAGCAGCAGCCTTGACTGTATGTGCTAGACAGCTTTAATGAAGGCTGTGGATATCTGTAGAACTAATGGCTCTCCTAGCTCATACAATTGCTGTAGTACAATATAAGCAATATTTACTTTATCTCTTTTTGTTTAAATCTTTTACTGTAGTTTTCTAGTATGTCTTATGGTTACTTGTACCTGACACAAGAGCGAAAATAACATGTAATATTCAGATGAGGAGGTTACAACACTACTCTTTTATAATAAGGGAGAGATGGAGCCAGTTTCCAAGAAGCTATGGGTTTATTTTTCACAGAAAAATGACAGTGGATCATGGTAAAAAAGGATAAAGGCAGTGATAATTTTGTGCATTGTGTGTAATAAGTGTGTGTGAGAGAGAGAGACAGAGAAACAGAGAGAGAAGTTGAACCACACAATATCTGCTCTAAGCATGATGCATGGGAATTCAACCATGCAACTCCTGTTAATGATGCACAGCTGCATATCTAAGAGAGAGATGGAAAAGTTCTAAGAGTTAAAGTTCAGCAGATTGTTAAAATGTATGCTGCATTTGTGAGTGGGATTTCATGTTTTCCTATTTGAAATATTGTCCTATAACTATCAGTCCTCCTTTCTCTTGCACCTACATTTTTTAAAAAATTATAAAATTTTATAAATCTGCTATGATTTAGAAGAATGTGTTTTTACACTTAAATAAGTCTTCAGTTCCAATTCATGTGTGAAATTTTGTTTTATTTAAATGTCTTGTGCAAAAACAATTCCCCACATTACCATATTTTGCTTTTGTTTTCTGTGTCGATACTAGTTCTTCTCCTCACAAGGCAACACAGGAATTACTTAGAGAAGTAACATGTCAAGTGGCAGATTGGGATGCTTACTTGTGAATAAAGCTGCTGGCAAGTGAGCACTCTGGTCTACCACTTGACAGAGCAAATAAAAGCTACTCTTGCCAGAGGGTCAACTTGTAAGGAAGGGCTCTAGCTTCTATATCAACATAAGAACATAAGAGAAGGCAATGTTGCATCAGGCCAATGGCCCATCCAGTCCAACACTCTGTCACACAGTAGCTAAAAATACCAGGTGCCATCAGGAGGCCCACCAGTGGGGCCAGGACACTAGAAGCCCTCCCACTGTTGTTCCCCCCAAGCACCAAGAATACAGAGCATCACTTGCCCCAGAGTTCCTATCTATACCTTGTGGCTAATAGCCACTGATGGATCTCTACTCCATATGTTTATCTAATTCCCTCTTGAAGCTGTCCATGATTGTAGCTGCCGCCACCTCCTGTGGCAGTGAATTCCATGTGTTAATCACTCTTTGGGTGAAGAAGTACTTTCTTTTATCCGTTCTAACCCAACCGCTCAGCAATTTCATGGAGTGCCCACGAGTTCTTGTATTGTGAGTGCTCAACAATTAATGAAATTATTGAGTGCCCATGAGTTCTTGTATTGTGAGAAAGGGAGAAAAGTACTTCTTTCACTACCTGCTCTAGCCCATGCATAATCTTGTAGACCTCGATCATGTCACCCCTCAGTCGTTGTTTCTCCAAACTAAAGAGCCCCAAGCACTTTAATCTTTCTTCATAGGGAAAGTGTTCCAACCATTTTATCATTCGAGTTGCCATTTTCTGCACTTTTTCCAATGCTATAATATCCTTTCTGAGGTTTGGTGTCCAGAACTGTACAGAGTATTCCATATGAGGTCACACCATTGATTTATACAGGGGCATTATGATACTGGCTGATTTGTTTTCAATTCCCTTCCTAATAATCCCCAGCATAGCGTTGGCCTTTTTTATTGCAGTTGCACATAGTTTCAACATTTTCATTAAGTTATCTACTACGACACCAAGATCTCTCTCTTGGTCAGTCTCTGCCAGTTCGAACCCCATGAATGTGTATTTATAGTTAGGATTTTTGGCCCCAATGTGCATCACTTTGCACTTGGCCACATTGAACCCCATTTGCCACGTTGAAACCCACTCGCCCATCCTCGACAGATCCCTTTGGAGTGCCTCACAATACTCCCTGGTTTTCACCACTCTAAACAGTTTTGTGTCATCTGCAAATTTAGCCACTTCACTGCAAATTTAGCCACCCAGTAGTGAGCCCTGCGGTATCCCACTGCTTACCACCCTCCACTGTGAAAATTGCCCATTTATACTCACTCTCTGTTTCCTATTAATTAGCCAGTTTTTGATCCACAAGAGGACTTGTCCTTTTATCCCATGACTATTGAGCTTATTTAGGAACCTTTATCAAAAGCTTTCTGGAAGACAAGGTAACCGACATCTTCTTGGTCCCCCTTGTCCACATGTTTGTTCACGCCCTCAAATAAGACTTAACAGGTTAGTGAGACAATATCTTCCCTTACAGAACGCATGCTGAGTCTGCCTCAATAGTGCCTACCTAATTCTTTCCTTAATAACAGTCTCCACCAACTTACCCGGTATGGAAGTCAGACTGACTGACCTGTAGTTACCCAGATCTCCTCTGGAACCCATTTTAAAGATGGGGGTGACATTAGCTACCTTTCAGTCCTCAGGAATGAAGGCAGATTTTAGTGTAATTACATATTTTTGTCAGATCCACAAGTTCACATTTGAGTTTTTTCAGAACTCTCGAATGTATGCCATCCGGTCCTGGTGATATATCAGTTTTTAAGTTGTCTATCAGTCATAGGACCTCCTCTCTCGTCACCTCAATCTGACTCAGGTCTTTCAACACCCCTCCCGAAATCAGCGGTTTTGGAATGGGCAAGTACTTCTCATCTTCCACAGTGAAGACAGAGGCAAAAAATGCATTCAGCTTCTCAGCCATATCCCTATCATCCTTCAGTACTTCTTTTACCCCTTGGTCAGTACCCCTTTTTACCCCTTTGTTGGTCTTTATGTTTTTTGTAATATGCTCCTCATATTCCTTTTTTGCCTGCCTGATCACAGACTTGCATTTTATTTGCCACAGCCTGTGTTCCCTTTTATCAACCTCACTGAGACTAGCTTTCCACCGCTTAAAGAAATCCTTCTAACCTTTTACAGCTTCCATTACTTGGTTTGGCCTTTTTCTATACCTATTTGTGCCTTTCCTAACCTACGGTATATATTTTATCTGAGCTTCTAGGATTGTAGTTTTAAATAGCCTCCAAGCTTCCCCAATGGTTTTGATCCTTTTTACTTTTACTTTCCTCATCACATGTCCCCTCATTTCAGAGAAGTTACCCCTTTTAAAGTTAAAAGTGGTTGTGTCGGTCTTTTGGGGCAATTTCCTATTTATACAAATGTTGAACTCAATAACATTATGATCACGGTTCCCAAGTGGTGCAGTCACTTTTACATCTCTCACCAGGTCTTGGGCGTTACTTAGGACCAAATCCAGGATCACCTCTCCCCTGGTAGGTTCTGTGACCATCTGCTCCATATCACAGTCATTGAGAGTGTCTAGCAACTCAATCTCTTTTCCCCGACTTGAACACATACTGACCCAATCAGTGTGTGGGTAGTTAAAATCACGTATTATGACACAGTTTTTTCATCTAGCTCATTG
>NW_015168064.1:7021-18420 GCF_001447785.1 Gekko japonicus
GGAAGCAGGACGCTTCCCAGATGTGGTGGTGTGATCGCGCCGGTTTGATCCGACCCCGAACTGACCCGCTCCCGGACCAAATCGCCGCGTGTGAACGGGACCAAAGTGTCCTATTTACAACAGCATCTTTCTTTACTATGTGCAAATTTGTCACTACATCTTTTTGTCCACTTCTTGAAGGTAGATTTCCAGGGGGGCACTGAGTAATTTTTTTTCTGACAAGGGGGCATTAGACCAAATAAGTTTGGGAACCTCTGGTCTAGTTGCTATCTTTAATTCATTCATAATTTTATAATCCTCCTCTATCTTTTGATCTGGTGAGCAGTAACAAACTCCCGGTGTTAAGCTTCCTTTTGGGCCCACTATTTCAACCCATAGCATTTCCAGAAGCGAATCCAATTCACTTACCTTCTCAATCTTACTGGCGTGTATACTCTCTCTGACATACAGAGCCACCCCACCTCCTACCCTTCCCCCTCTGTCCTTCTGATATAATTTATAACCAGGAATCACCATATCCCACTGATTTTCCTCATCCCACCAAGTTTCTGAAATACGTCTATTTTCCCCCCAACACCAAGCATTCCAACTCCCTGATTTTACCTCAGACACGTCTAGCATTTGTATATAAACATCTATAATTTCCCAGGCATGTTAGTCCCGCAACCTTCCTCATGCTGCCTCAAGACCTTGCCAGGCAGTCCATATTGTTTGCCACAGTCTCAGTAGTCAATTCTAATCCATTTCCCTGTAGAAAAGTAACCGCTACCACTTCATCTCTTTGAGATGAGTGATCCCTAACCAGAGACTTTTAATCTCCTGTCGGCTTTCCCCCAATATTCAGTTTAAAAACTGCTCTGCCACCTTTTTGATTTTAAGCGCCAGCGGCCTGGTTCCTTCTCGGGACAAGTGACGTATCAAATGGTAAATTGCTCTGCTTACTCACAAGCAGCTATGGTTCCACACTACATATTTCTGCCACTGAGCAGTGCTGTATGGGAGGGGGACCTGACGGTGACACACTTACTGAATGGTATAGGAAGAGACAATGTCAGAGGCATGGAAGTTGCTATTTCAGCACTGTGCAAGGTGAGAGAGGGGCTGGGCCATGAAATCAGCAGCATGGAAAGGTGCTGCTACACATTCAGCAACAGTGCACCTTCAGTATGCTAAAATAACATCCCCAGTGCTTCTGCCATAGTGTCACAACACATTTTGGTAAGGGTACCATATTCCCTCTCTATGCAGCAAGACTTAGTGGTAAATTTCTACACAAGCTGCTGGTGATGACTGTGAAGGATTCCTTTGTGAATAGAGTCCACAGACACCTTTGCAGATAGGTCCACAGATTCACATGTTGTACCAGATGATTCCTGGAACCTTCCAGTTGTGTACCCTGCTCAGAAGACAGTCTGTATTTTCAGGTCTCTAATTTGCTCTCCTTTCTATGTAGCCAAGGCTGTGATCACATGCACTAAATAATCCACTTTCAATGCACTTTCCAATTGGATTTTTACTATGTGAACTGGCAAAATCCAATGTGCATTGAAAGTGGATTATTTAGTGTGTGTGATCGCAGCCCCAGTTTGGTACATCATTTTAGTACTGTTTACACAAGATTGGACAATCTGCATTTTCTTTGATCATCTTTTGAAGAACTCTGTTCTTGTGCCTTCTCCTAATTGTTGTTTGCTTTCATTTGCTTGTGGTGTTCAAAACTATATTTCTTTACATAAAGAAATTTCTATTTTCTTTCTGATGTACAAAGAAATTTTACCATAACATCTTATAAGCACTAGTCATTTCCAAATATCCTTTAAAATGGTTTGTTGGGGATGATGGGAAACTATCCGTTTTCTGTGAAGCAGAGTCAACACTTCTATCTTCTCATATCATAAGTAAGCAGAGATACAAGACTCTACCATCTCTACTGCCTTACAGTAGATACCCCAGGGGTGGGAAATGGTCAGTAAAATCAGTAAAAGTCATTTTTTAAAATCTTGGTCAGTAATTTGTCAGTGTTTTAAAAAATTGGTCAGTAAAAGTATTTCTTTGATTTTTGTGAATGCAGTTTCTGTTTTTCTGTTTTTATTACTGCATTTTTGGGGAAACATGACTTCCCAGTGAGAAGACAGATTGTTCTCAGTTTAGTTATGAAGTACTTTAAGGACTTTGTTCCTAAGAGTAAAAGTGATTTCATGAAATCTTCTACAAAGTATAGAAACATAATTAACCTCTTAAAACATGAGACAATGAAAGTAGAGGTGATGGATATTGTGGGATTCAACATGATACAACTCATACTAGAAGAAGTTGAGAAAGCAATGGAAGAAGAGGACAAAGGGGGAAAATGTTCTTGGATGCAGTGCAGAAAACTGTTGGTTCAGTCGGCTCAGTCTGAGCCAACCAGCCACAACTTGCAATGCCCGGTCCAGAATTTCTGGTTTGAAGTCAGACTAGCTGCCCAACAACAGATAGAGCTGGGTGTTATCCGCATACTGGCGACATCCCAGCCCATGCCTCCGGGCAATCTGGGCAAGGGGGCGCATGTAGATGTTAAATAACATTGGGGACAGCACCACCCCTTGGGGCACTCCACAAATCAGTGGGTGCCTTTGGGATAACTGCTCCCCTAGTGCCACCATTTGTCCCCGTCCCTGAAGGAAAGATGCCAGCCATTGCAAGGCAGGCCCCTAGACTCCAGTGTCACGGAGGCGGTGGATCAGTAACTAATGGTTGACCATGTCGAACGCTGCTGACAGGTCCAACAGCAAAATCCCTGCCAATCCGCCCTGATCCAGATGCCTCCGGAGGTCATCCGTGAGGGCGACCAGTGCCGTCTCCATCCTGTGGCCTGGGCAGAAACCGGACTGAAAAAGATCTAGAATGGAAGTGTCATCCAAAAAGCTGTGTAGCTGAATTGCCACAGCCATCTCAATTGTTTTTCCCAAATAGGGCAGATTGGAGACTGACCGGTAATTGCCCAATTCGAGCAGATCCAGAGATGAATTTTTCAGAAGGGGACGAACCACAGCTTCCTTGAGTGCCCTAGGGAACTGTCCCTCTAAGAGGGTCTTGTTGATAACCTCCCTTAGGGCATCTCAAAACCTATTATGGCCAGCTTTAATTAGCCATGATGGGCATGGGTCAAAGCAGCACGTGGTAGGGCGTACAGTTAAGTGCAGTTTGTCAACTTCTTCCAGGCTGAGCGGACTGAAATAATCCATAACCTGACTAGAAGATGTGCATAGAGCCTCGAGTTCACTTAACTGCCTCAACTGTGGTGGGGAGGTCACGACGGAGTGACAGGACTTTATCTGCAAAATAGCTCTCAAAGGCCTCATAGCCAGTGTCCAATTCCCTAACATTTGGTCTGCCTTATGGCAGAACAGTCATAGATCGTGGCCGCATTATACTCTGACTGCCATCTCATAGGATCTTATAAATGTCCTATAAGATGTTCTTGTGGCTTCATCACAGGTGCACCGCTACGGTCTTTCTAGCCATCTTAGCCCTCGCTTCATCAGCCACAACTCCTGGGTAAACCAAGGAGCCAGCCTAGAGTGAGGGCATAGAGGGTGTCGGGGAGCGATCTCCTTGATGGCTGCCAAGAGTCAGCTGTGCCAATCCTCCACAAGCTCATCTAACAAGCTGCCAGGAGGCATGGGATCCTGCAGGGCCATTTGAAGCCACATAGGGTCCATTTGGCTCCATGGGCAAGCTGAAATCTGCTCGCCGCCCAAACAGGGTTGGAGTGAAACATTCAGATGGGCCTACAGGGCATGATAGTCTGACCATGGCACTGCTGAGGCAGTGACCCGGTCCACTGTGACTCCTGCCGCGAAGATCAGATTGAGCATGTGTCCAGTCAGGTGAGTGGAAGTCATTACATATTAGGAGAGTCCCAACGCCACCACGGATGACACTAGGTCCATTGCCTGAGTGGAGGCCACATCGTCCACATGGACATTGAAATCACGAAGGACAATCGGTCTAGGGTGTTCCAATGCCCAGCCCGACACGGCCTCCACCATTGATGGCAGGCTGCTGGCTGGTTCTTTTTCCATAAAGAACCAAAAGATAAAGTACAAGCAAAGACAAGTATTACCTTACAGTAATTATGTTTTGTTGTCATCATTATTCCTTTATGTTTTGTTTTTAGTATGTTTTTGCTGTTTTGCTGTTTTATTATCTGCAGTATGTGATTATTTTTAAAAGGGAATCTTTTTTGCCTTAATTTAAAAAAAACATTTTTATTGGTTTTCTAAACTACACACCTATAGGGTTTGGGGATGGGAACAAACTAAAACTACGAGTAGCAAGAGATCGTTAATACAATTGTTTAAAGTAAGGATAATTCCTTATTGTCAAAGTAGTAATGCATGAGAGTTAATACAATAGTTATACAGAACATTGAGTGAGTGTTCACAAACAAATTTGGTTAGAGTGTATGCTTCTTAGTTTAGGGTTTTTAGTTCCTTATAATTATCAGACCATTAGAGTTTCATTATTTTACTTATTTCCTTCCTCTACATTTCTTTTCAAAGTCCTTTTTATTTTGGGGCGGCTTAAGAGTCGTAGCCCCTAGTTCCGCTTCAAAATCTAAGGATTCAGCCGACGAAGAGTTGGTAGAACTTTCCTCAGTTTTGTCTTCTTATTGACCTTTTTGAGAATTTAACAAGTATTTCCCAGGGCGGCTTATATTTCTTTATATATTCTGGATATGTATGGTATACTATATCCATGTCATTTCGTATCGCTTCTGCTGTTAAGCCTACCACGGGGGCCAGTTCTTTGCTTAAGATCTCTTTCAGGTTTTCACCTTTCTGCTCAGAAATGTTCTGAAATCTCAGGACATATGCTGATTTTTCCATTTGGAGGGATAGCAATTGGTGATTCTCAGAGATTTTATCTTTTCCCACCACCTCCAGTCTTTGTTGAAACTTTTTGGACTTAAGAACAACTTTTTTCAGTTTCTTATTTATCTTCTCTGTTTTTGCTGAAGTATCTTGAAGCTCCTTATACATCACATCCATTTTCTGGTTGAGAGTGGTCATCTGGTCCACTAGAGGGCGCAGGACTGCAGCAATAATTTGGGGGGACTCTGTGGCTGTTTCTGGTTTGGTAAACGATGAGCTGGCTGCTCCTGTAGGTTTCGCTTTCACCACCATTTTTTCTGCACGCTGCATCATTGTTTTTACTTAGTAGGAAGTTTTTAAAAGTCTCTTAAGGTCTCTTTAAGTCTGGAAATATCGCTTTGTTGCTAATCTGCACCTCACTCCGTCACCATTCGTTCTTTTCAAGCCACCCTCGCCTCCTGCTTTAAATCAGTCTGTTCAGGATGGGGATTCCCCACCCCCTGCCGCCGCTTGTTTGGGGCTTCAGGTCAGCTTTACTACCAGCAATCAAGTGGAGATTCGCTAAATCATAAATTTACTCCCGTTCTTACTTGCGTTCATTTCTGTCGTAGGGAAGATCGGTTCAGGAGGGTCTCTTATGCGCTCACTCTGGTGTGCGCCTCTAGGTACCATTGCTGGCTCCGTGCCGCAAGGACCTATTGGGGCAAAAAGCTGCCCTCCATCCCTTGGCATTCCGCCTTGGGAGAGGCACCTAATAAAAAGGTGTGCAATCCTTTTGTCTGGGTCACATCTAACTATGGGGATGATGGAGGCCAGATAATAATAATTTTTAATGAAGTCCCAGTTTTACATTTAAAACGCTAGCTTATCAGTAGGCTGACATTAAATTGTTCAGTAATTTGTCACTTTTTTGTCAGTATTTGGTCAGTTTTTTTGGAATTTTGGTCAGTAAAATCAATATTTTTGACCCTCTGACTAGTTTCCACCCCTGATACCCTGTCACATACATAAAAATATCTGTCTGAAAACTCTGTTGGGCTAAGTTGAATACTCAGAGGCATGCATTCACTCTATAATATGGGGCAAGGCCTATGGAATGCAACTGCATGTCTGTCTCCAGCAAAGCTGTGTAATAAAGTTACAGCCTGCAAAAAGATTTGTCTTGGATCAGTAATATGTTCCATTAAAACTGAAATGTGTGTAGCATCCTTCATGGTTAACAAATGTAGGTGGAATTGGGTTGCAGACAGACTGCAAGTCTGTGTTCAGAATGTGGATTGTGAAAGGATCATGAATAAGAGAAGTGCAGGGAGTGAACTGCAGTTTGATGTAAGAAAAACAGTAAAGAGCTCAATGCTAGGGGAGAATGGATATTTAGGGTAACAAATCAGAGTCAAAACTAGGCAATACCTCATTTACTAAAATACTGAACCACAAAAACATTTAGATAGGCTTCACATGGAAAAAAAGATAATACAGGTATTACAGGAGAAGTTAAAATGCAGCTATATTTAGTTATTTCCTACTGAGACATTTACAAAATAATGCTATAGTATCCACTGAGGGCTTACCCCCCCTTTTAATCAAAGCTTTTGTGCCTTTAATAGCTGTGTAAGAGAGAAATTTTAGTGAAGTAACTTCTCTGCATAAATGGTGAAGGTGAGGCGAAGGAAAATTAACACTAGTTGAATTTCTTCCTGCAGTATGCCTATTAACGGTATAGGAATGCTGCAAGGAACAAACATGATGACAATCTATAGTGGTCTCCTGATCAAGAACTACTACTCAGGAAGAATGACTATAACTGTGTTACACACATGGATCATTCTCTTAAATAATTTGTGACTTCGTTGTTTCAAAAATCCAGACTTAAGCAAAGAACCACAAATGTCTTTATTTTTGTGAATATTTTGCATGTGTATGCGTATGAGCTTGCAAGCCTGGAAGTCATGGTGACTTCTAGCAACCCCGAGTGGGGCTAGGACGTTTCAGAGAGGTGGCGATGTCAGCTAGCTGCCATGTTTTACTTTGTTCCCTTCTCTGATCCTGGCTTGCTCGCTGCTCTGCCACTTGCAGTAAACAATGCTAGGGTGATCGTGAGAGCCAGTACTGCTAGACGGCGTTATCTGTCTGGCCTTGTGCAGGAGGGAGGGCTTGCGTTCTACCGCTGGTGTGAATCTTTCGGCTCTCATGAGGCACTGCGACTCTCCCGCTTATCATGTATCCTCCCGCCGGAAGAATTCCCCTGCGTGTGCTCAAATTTCATTTGCTTAGCCATTTGCCTCGTCCTGCTATATGTAAGGATGTTTCTGCCCCATGGTCATTCCTAACAATAATCCTGTGGATATGGTACCAGTTTTGTAATCTAATAAAGCATAACGCTTCCTTGGAAACGTGTGTGGAGATTTACTTGCTGCTGAACCTGACAGGTGTGGTATTCTCTGCCTCTGCATTCCTTGGAGGTCGCCCTTCCCAGTACTTGCCAGGGTTGGTCCTGTTTAGCTTCCGAGATCTGATGAGATCAGGCTTGCCCGGGCTATCCAGGTCAGGACAACACACATGTCTTTCTTAATCTGTAATGATTACAAACTGTAATGGTCAAAGCAATGGTATTTCCAGTAATAATGTATGGCTGCGAGAGTTGGACCATAAGGAAGGCCGAGCGCCAAAGAATAGATGCTTTCAAATTATTGTGCTGGAGAAGACTCTTGAGAGTCCCTTGGACTGCAAGGAGATCAAATCTGTTCCCTGGAAGGCCAGATACTGAAGCTGAAGCTCAAATACTTTGGCCACCAAATGAGAAGGGAGCACTCACTGGAGAAGACCCTGATACTGGGAAAGATTGAAGGTCAAAGAAGAAGGGGACGGTAAAGGATGAGATGGTTAGACAGTGTTATTGATGCAACAAGCATGAAATTAAGCAAACTCCAGAGCACAACAGAAGACAGGAGGGCCTGGCGTGATATGGTCCATGGGGTTGCGAATACTCGGACTCAACTGTGCGACTGAACAACAAAAATGATCATACAAGGAATAGCCTATGAGGTTGCATGTAACAGAAGCAAATCCTAGAATTGTTACTACATTACATGGTGAAATGAATAAATAGGTAACTGCACAAAACTTTTGGTCTCATGGGAATCTTACCTCTACAATAGAGACTTTCAGAAAACAGTAGGGAGTTTTAAAAGGCATGGTTTGAGTGGCATTAAAGAAGATTCTGTATCTTTGTCAGTGGCTGGCTACTTCTGTAAACTGTCTGAGCAGTTGCACTGCCTTTGTAAGAATCTGAAAAATTTATGTAAGACAGAAGATTGTACTGTCAAATGGGTGAGCCGATCCAGCTGCCTTGCTTATTTGTGAAATGTATCCTTGCCTGGAGAAAGGGTGATGTTTGAAACACGTTGGAATTATGTGGCTGCACAGCTAGTACTGTTGCTAGTTTTTCTTGTATGCTGCTTGTTTTTCTTGTTGGGTTTTTCCACAACAATTCCATTTGTTGATTCCATTTGCTGTAGGAAATTAACTCTAGCTGTACTAGATGGGAAACCTGGTTTTGAAGCATGTAAATTTAAACAAGGCCATTCTTAGCAAATGCTTCAGGAAATTCAATGTTCATGGATATGAGTTATAGCTGAATATCAGGAAAATTCAGTCTGAGATTTTGACTGTCTAATATTTTCCAGAGATATGGAAAATTTAATGCAAAATTAGTGGTGGATAACATGTATCTTAACTATTTGGTAGAAATTTCTTTTTTAAAAAATCTATCAAAACACCAGAAATTGAATGGGCACACTGAGAGAAATACTCAACAGGGAAGGTGGTTCCTGTTTATAATATGTGATAAAAGCAACCACATGTTATGGTGCTGAATAACCAAAGTAAACTAAACATCTCCTATACTGCGTGCTCCTTTTCATCCTAGGTCATGAAACTCATTCCGATTCACTCCTCTCAACTCATTCAGCTGCTGACTTATTTGAAAGGCATTCACATATCTGCAAGCATGCAGTAACTGTCAGTTCCCACACACAAAGTTAATGAGTGTTTTCAGTCCTAAGGTTTTTCAAATCTTACAGGAAAAATGTGGTCAACCTATGAGGTGGAACCATAGGGACTCGTTTGTTGATATAATGTGTCAAAGAACTATAAGGCACTGAGCAGAAGCAGTTCTTTTACTAGAACTGAAGTATGGAGTGGGAAAGCAGATGTGTTTGGACTGCCAGAGGAATCACAGACTGATTCTCATTCAGTTTGGGTTCGGGGAACTGAGACAAGAAGAGACAAAGCAGATATTACAGATTTAGTGCCAAATCTGTTGCATTCAATGGAAGATTTAGGAGCTCAGCATTTCACAGGATTGGCACCAGATACATTTGTTTTCTGTACACTACATTTGATTTCTTGCCTTCAATCTGAACAGAAGGAACAAACAGAAGTTAACTGCTGAGGAAAAAACTAGCTATGTCATTTGTGTTGCATTTCACTTCTTTGTTTTTGGTTGGCTGCAAATTCTGATTAATACAATAATTTGGATTGTTTTGGGGTAGGGCACAGGAGGGCAGACAGCAGTAAACATTCTTTGTAATGGATGAGGGAATGTCTAGTTTTTAAAAAGAACGACACAAGACCATAATGGTTACCTCAGTCAACTGGATCTTCTATAGTATCAACGTGGCTGCACTGTGTTTTGTCCTAATAAATACTATAGCTACCTGACGGACTGTTAATGATTCTATGAAATGTTATTTACAGTTCTCTCATGTTGTATTCAGGATAGTCTATTATTACATAATAATATATAATGATTTTTTAATTTGAAAAAGTTCCCTTTCTAATTATATACAACTTTTAAAAGTTACATAGAATTTTTCTTTCTTTATAGCAACAGTCTGTAAAGTTTTCATAAATGCATTATCGGAATGCTTTCCCCAAGTTCCTCTGGCCTAAGGCTGCTTAAATACCAGTGCCAGTATAGTGTTTGTATGTATTTAAGTTTCCTTTGGGGGGAAAGATACAATCAAATGAAAACATGAATATTTCAGTCTTTCCTTATTGATTTATAACTAGCTCTGTTTCTAGGTTTCCAGTTGGGTCACAATATCTGCCTAATACTATTAATTCTCTGAAAAATCTTATGAGGAAAATATTTCCATTTCACAGAGGGAGGGTCTATTCTTAATGTATAACATTCGGATTCTGAGCTAGGTGAGTCTTGGAACAAGTTACAAGTTCATGACATCAGCTTCTCTCTTGTAGGGCCAGGGAAATCCCATATTTTGAACAATCATGTGACCTCATGGTTCACTGAGGGGAGTGGGAGACAGAGCATTTGCACAAAAGACCCACTGTTATCCCCAAAAGCATTTTTGTTAAAGCAGAGTAATAAAATGCAAAAATACATCCAAAGATACTTAGAAAATTCCCAACACCTAACAAGTACCACCCATCTACCTTTTCTGTCTTCTGTGTTCAGTATTGTGGTTGGAACAACATGCTATACACAGTTCCATTACTACTTTCCTAATTGTTTTTACTTTCCTAATTGTTTTTAAACAATTTTTGTTTTAATGTTTTAAACAATTTTAAACAATTGCTTTTAATTTCCTAATTGTTTTTAAACAAAATGCCACCATACATGCAATTTAAGGAAACAGACTGGTGTTGGGGGAGGTGGTAGGTTCTTTATTGCCTTCCTCTTTTCCATGCTGAAAATTTTCTCCTCAAGCTCATTTTACCCTGTTAGGGAAAATGAAACATTGGTCTTACCTGAAGGTGGGGCGAAGGCATCCAGACTGGTTAGGTCACGCCCCTTCTTGCTTCAGGCAGGACTATGCAAATTTTTGTGTATGCCTACTTGGATAGAGAAAGGGCGCCCTTCCAGACATAAAATAGCCTAGTCCAATAAAGCTCACACTACCATTAATATCATAAACAATATAAAATTTATTAACTCTACTCAAAACTTCAACAGGTAAGAAATCAGCACCAAAACTGCAAATTTTTAGTAATTAGAGTAACATTCCTACAAAGAACTTCCTTTAATGACTCAGAGGTGGGCAAAATAATTGGATGCCTTCGCCCCACTGAAGAGAAGAAACCTTCAGGCAGGGGTCTTTTTGTAGAAAAAGAGCTGCCAGAGCTCATTAGCATAACTCATTAGCATAACTTATTTGCATATGCCACACCCCCTGACATCACCGGAAGTGTGTCAGAAGGCCACACCCCCTGACATCACCGGAAGTGTCAGAAGGCCACACCCCCTGACATCACCAGAAGTGGGTCAGAAGGCCACACCCCCTGACATCACCGGAAGTGAGCAATTTGGCTACTGCATAAATTAGTTTGCTCTGGAGGCATCTTTCCTGAATTAAAACAAAACTGTATGAGCCGGAGGCTAAATTTTTTTTAGCTAGCTTGCAGTTAGAGGAAACACTGGACAAAACCCAGGTGCCCTCAGGAGGTCCACCAGCAGGGCCAAAACTCCAGGACCCCTCCCACTCTTGCCCCCCAAGCACCAAGAATGCATAGCATCAC
>NW_015168064.1:18977-40186 GCF_001447785.1 Gekko japonicus
TCACTGGAAATCTGTGCTGGACAGGGGGACCTAATTGCATGGTGCCCCTCAGGTACCTTTTCACATGCTTGTCAGAAGCTAGTTTACCTTTCCCCCTATTACTCAGAACTGCTGCAATAGCAGCTACCTGTTTCTTTAAAGTATTAGGACGTAGACCCCTTCACCCCGCATGCAAGAAATCTATAATGTCAGAAGTATAGGGATTTAAGGGGTCCACACCCCTGGCAGCCGCCCAGCTGCTAAAAGCAGCCCACTTGTAGTTGTAAATGTGCCTCGTGGCGGGATGTCTGGCCTGAAACATGATGTCAGTAATGTCCTTGGATAGGCCTGAGAGTTCTAAGTCCCTCCTTTCAGCTTCCATACCGTCAACTGGAGCCATGCTGGATCTGGGTGTAGTATGGGCCCTTGATGGAGGCAAGTCCCTCTGTGCTGGTAGTCTCCATGGTTGCAGTGTGGACATTTGGATCAGTTCCGAGAACCAGATTCTTCTCGGCCAGTGAGCAGCCAATAGAATCACCTTGGCTTTCTCCTCCCTGATCTTTCTCAGCACCCTGCCAATAATCGGGAGTGGAGGAAAAACATACAAGAGTCCCTTCGGCCACTCGATGTGCAGGGCATCCAGACCCTCTGCCTCCCTCTCACTGAACCTGGAGAAAAACCTGGGTACCTCTTTGTTCTTCGTGGAGGCAAAGAGGTCCAATATGGGAGTTCTGAATCGTGACATCAGCTCCTGGAACACGTGATCGTTCAAGGCCCACTCGGCAGGATCTATGTCTCTGCGACTCAACCAATCCGCCTGAATATTTACAACACCTTGAATGTGTTGGGCTTTCATGCCGTGTACATGCCTTGCGGCCCATTTGAGAATCTGCACTGCTTCTTGGTGTAGAAGAATCGCTTTTGTCCCTCCATGGTGATTTATGTGTACCTTTGCTGCTGTGTTTTCGGTGCGGATCAACACAAATTTCTGCTTCAGTATGTCTTGGAAAGCGTGAAGAGCCAGACATATGGCTTGGAGCTCCAATAGATTGATGCTGTTCTTCTTCTCCTCCCACCTACCCTATACTGACACATCTAGGCAATGGGTCCCCCAGCCTCTCAGACTGGCATCTGTGGTCACGGTGACATCAGTTTTCTGAAAGAGAGCAACACCTTGCCCCAGGGGTAGTGGAGAAATCCACCATGTCAGTGAACTCCTCACCTCGGTGTGATGAGGATGAACCTGTGTCGTCTTCTCCTGATGTCACTCTGAAATAGAAGTAGAGCCCATTGCAGCGGCCGCGCATGGAACCTTGCCCAGGGCACCAAGTCTATTGCCACTATCATTAGCCCCAAAAGTCGAGCTAATTTCATTAAGTCTGCTTTACTGTGAAGTAGTAAGGTCTTTATCAGGTACTGATGATGTTTTGTTTTTCCTGAGGAAGAAACACCTTCTCCAATCTTGTATCTATCAGTGCACCCAGGTGCGTCAGTCTTTGAGATGGGATCAGATGACTCTTTGGAACATTTATGAGGAACCCATGGATCTGCAGAAACTGAACCACAAGGTTGATGTCCCTCTGGCATTTGTATTTGTCCAGTGCTCTGACCAAAACGTCGTTGAGATAGGGATAAGTGTGAATCCCTTCTCTCCTCAAGGCGGCCGCTAATGTCACCAGAACCTTGGTGAAAACCCGTGGCGAAGAAGAAAGTCCAAAAGGTACGGCCATGTATTAGTAATGGTGTCCCTGGAAAGCAAACCGAAGATATTTCCAGTAGGCAGGGTGTATTGGCACATGTAGGTAAGCCTCCTTGAGGTCCAAAGAAGCTAGAAAATCACCCTTGTGCAGTGCCTGCAGGATGGACTTCAGTGACTCCATGCGGAACTTCATCTGCACCACCCAAACATTGAAGTCCCTCAGATTCAGGATGGCACGCCAGTGACCCAATATCTTGGGAACGATGAAGATCACCGAGTACACTCCTTTGAAGTAGTGCTGAGTTGGTACTGTTTCTATGGCACTGATGTCCAAGAGGTGCTGTATTGCTTCCTTCAGATATATCAGCTTTGTTGGTTCTTTTGGTACTGGAGACTGAACAAACCGGTGTGGGGGTAGAGAAGAAAATTGGATCTTGTAGCTGAACTTCACAATGGACAGGACCCAAGGGTCTTGAATGGTCCTTTCCCACTGTTCGGCAAAATCCTGCAGCCTGCAGCCAATCCTGACATCACACGGTAGGCTTCTTTCCTTGGTTGTTGGAGTCTCTCTTGAAACTCGGGAACTGCCTCTTTGGGAATCTTGACTGGTAAGAAGAGGAATGGCCTCCTCTGTCATCTCTGTAGTTTCTGCCCTTGTAACTTGTTTTATACTATCGAAAGGACTGAAAAGGCCGTGGTTTGAAATCTTTTGCTTTGAAGGCATGGCACGCTTCTTTTCCTTGGTTTCAACCAAGACCTTATCAAGTGGACCTTCACTTTCCCCTTATTACTTCACCTTCACCAAAGAGCAGGTGTCCCGAAAATTTATCTGTGGATAAATTAGCCTTAGACAGGGGATCACTGCTTAAGCCAAAGGTTCCGTCTCACCACTACATTGGCTGCCTGAATCCTGGCAGAATACTGAAGACTGTCCTGTGAGGCATCAGAAGCAAACTGTGCAGCCCGCTTAATCTTAAGTAGTGACCTCTTTAAGGTGAGGGGTTCAGGATCCTGTTGTTGAATAAGATCATCTGCCCAGATGACTATAGCACGTGTAAAATTAGAGAGGACAGCAAAAGCTCTTATTGCCAAGGAGGTTACCTCATGGGCTTTTTTGAGCACAGTCTCATTTTTTCTGTCCACTGTATCTTTAAGGACGTTGTCCCCATCCTTGGATAAAACAGCCCCAGAATGTAGGGCCACCACTGGCATGTCCACCAAGGGCACCTTCAAGTCTTCTATAGTCTCATGTGGCAGACCATAGAACTTCTTTGCTATAGTATTCAGGGTAGAGTCAGTCCCAGGAAGAGCCCATTCTGATTTGATCACTTCCTGGAAATGCCTTGGAAAGGGGCAGCCTGTCCATTTTTTGCTGGGTTTTTTGAAACCTCTTGCATCCAGGCTATCTGTTGCCTCTGAAGTGCCTTGTTCTCCTGCATCATTTGAGTAGTTGAGGGTGGAGACTATCTTCTTGAGTAATCTCTGATAGTGCTCAGGTTGAAATAACCAAGTAGAACTCTCCCTGGCGTCTGAGTCCTCACCAGACCATTCACCCTCCTCCTTGTCAGAGTGAATGGCTGAAACAACAGAATGGCTGCCTTCCTCATCTGAAACTAGCCTATGCTGGGTATGCTTCTTCTTATAGCTCAGCTTGGGCCTTTTTGTGGAGGGTGGGGGAGTTAAGGATCTGCTGCTCCTGGATCTCTCTCTCCCAACTCGCCTTTTTTGTCCCCTTTTCTTAGAAACCTCCCGTTCTGAGGAAGAAGAGGAGAAGTGTGTAGATGCAGAGACAGAAAGGCTGGAGGTCCTATGCCTTTCCTTGCCGTGGGGATCCATGGACCTCTCACTGAAAACACTCCCGGTCCCCAGACCTCAGATCAGTGGGCTCCCGGTCCTCCTCAGGCTGCCTAAGTATATGGCTTGGCATAGAGTTAATGACGGCAGGAATTGGTTGAGGGAACCAGGCTGCCCTCCAGCTATTCACTGGCCAGTCGCTAGGGGGCTGTCCGTAAAGCACAGGAAAAAATGTGGCAGCGGAAGCCATGTTTTGCCCTGTTGCTGCAGGTGCATTCGTCATCTGCAGAGGGGAGGGTAAGAACGGAGCCACATAGATGTTGTAGCTGGCCAGCCTGGGATCTGCTACCGATGGAGGGTTGACTAGTGGGCTGGGGGCTCTGAAAACGTTCCCGGACTCACTGCTCCCCACAGCAAGAACATCCATGGCAGCGCTTTGTTCGCCATGGCTCGTGTGCACCCCAGTTTCACGCTTCTCCTCCTCAGCCATTCTTGGTCTCCCAGAGGCCTCTGGGGCCGTTTGGGCCATCCCATACCCAGGAATCGCTGCGCTGGCTGTGTGGCTTCCCGAGACCTCAGGAGCCCCCGCCCGATCCTCTTTCCGATGCGTCCTGGCAGTCTGTGTTGCTCCCTCCTCTCTGTCTGAGGCCTGACGGGCAAGGTCTGCTCAAGCTTTGTTCCCTGTTGTTTACAGCTTCTGAGCCTGGAGCCTTCTTAGATGCCTTGGAATCCATGCTATTTGCACCTCAAAGGGTCTCAGTCTTTAGATATGCTGAATAGACAACTTCTGGTGATCTGGTGAGTGGAGCTAGGCTCTAACGACCTCCTGAAGTGGCAGGGCTGTCGAAACTGGAAGGGCGCCCTTGCTCTATCCAAGTAGGCATACACAAAAATTGCATAGCCCTGCCTGAAGCGAGAAGGGGTGTGACCTAACCAGTCTGAATGCCTTCCGCCACTGGAGGAGAATGTATTGATGCATATATTTTCCTCTAGTGTGAGCTGAAGCTACTTGTTTCAGCAGGAGAATATGGAGTGAGAAGAATAGCTTCACCTCCCCTTTAAAGCAGCCCCATATCTCCATGTGGGGGGAAGAGAATATTGGAGAAAATTGTCACGGGATTGCATGTAAAGTTTAATTCTACCCTTATTGACAAATTGTGGTATTTTCTTCTGTAAAACATTTGTCCCATTGTATGATGATTGTCAGTATTATAGGCTGCTGTAAACATAGCCTGTAGTCTTTCCTCAAGCAGTCCATCCTCATTTGTTGTTCTTCCATCTAAAGTTCTCCCTGTGTCCCAAAAATGTGTGAACAACTGACCAGAAACCTACTGTGCTTCTTGTCGTTATTAATTCATTCCAAATGACAAGTAGTTTGCATGCAGAAAGAACACCTCACAAACAGCTGTTCTGCTGAAATTTATTGGCATATACAAATTTCTGAATAATTATGAGAAGCAAACTAGGGGCAAGGGGTAGAAATTATTTTAAAATTATAGGCAAACAGACAGACAAGTTTGAGAAGAAAATATGTCCCTGGTAATGTCGCCCCTGTAAATAATGCTATCAACTGATGACCTTTTTCATTTTGGAGCAGAACTGAATGCAAGAAGAATGAATGCTGAATATTTGCATGTTTAATTTTTTTAATTTTCCAGTTACTCATTCCCTTTGACAAGATCATGGTGTGTTTCTCCTGGCTGAAATATACTGCATGTGTCTGTTGGTTTAAGTATTTCTTTGGATGGATACATATCCAGATAATAAGCTACTCTGGTGTTGCTCTGGTAGTTGTCTTCTATCTTTTAAGGAAACCTTAAAACATGTATTTTTCTCTGTTTTTATTCACGGATCCTAATGATATGTTGCTGACTTAGAGCTACAGTGTGTGAGCTAGGTTTGCTGCAATAATTACATAGATTATGAACAAAAGACATGGCAGGTGCTTACTGTGTGTTTCTTCACACTATAACAAACACATGGACCCTCTATATGTTTAGAATGTATTGTGTTATATTTCTGTTACATTTTTGAAAGGAGCAAATTAGACTGATGGCATAAATTTACCAGCTAAAGCATCTGGCCAGTAAAAGGAACCAGAATGCTGTACTGTCATAATAGTGTGGTGGTACTACTTGGTGCTTCACAAAGGTGGAGGATTTTACATAACTGTGTTATGCAAGAAGACAGTGGAGCAGAGGCAGGACCTAGGTCAGCTCACCTACCAGCCATCCAAAAAAATCAGAGTTTGCATTGGTACAAGGGAATTGAAAGGGTTTAGACCAGGGATCCCCAACATGGCACCCATAGGCATCTTTCCTGGTGCCCTCCAAGTGTTTTTAGAAAGTGGGAGGGGCAAGTGGGTCCTTTGCCCAGCAAGGCTTCTGACTGATCATTGGAGATTTGATTGGCTGTGTAGACTTTTAAAAACATTGCTTTGGCAGCAGCTGCCACCACAGCACAACAATCTTCACTGTGTTACTGAAAGTGAGCTGCAGCAGCCATTTTGTGGCTGGCGTTGCCTCCTGTGGCAGCCATTTTGTGATTGCGCCCACCACACTGTGTCAGAGTTCCAGAGGTGCTGACAGACCCAAGGATGTTGGGGACCCCTGGTTCAGACACAAGTTAATCTATTATAAGAGATTATGAAAAAGTATCCAGAGAAGGGAAGTGGATATGAGAGAGCAGATGACACATAGCTCTTTTCTCTGTAAGAAAAGAGGGACTGTTTCCCTTTTGCCATGTGTGTTTGTGGTGGAATACATACTTTATAATGCCTCATTATTGGCTGTTACTGATGAGCTAACAATTACATGTGCAATCCAAGCAATTGACCTCCCTACAAACTTTATGACTGAGAAAACCATCTCTCTTCACTGAGAACAGATTTCTGGTCTGCTGGTTAAAAAGCAGTGCAGAGATGCTCCTCTTGAATTTCTGAAGAAATATTCTCTGCACTTCTATTGGAATTGCATAGTTGGGGGCTTGAAAGGTAGGTTACCCAAGAAGCTGTCTGTGTTGTTCTCTTTTAATGTGTCTTTCCTTGTGTAATTTATTTATAGGACACCAATACCTTGGTCCTTGCACATGTTTTTCAGATGTCAATTTTCTCTTTTTATTTATTGGCCTTTTCTCCTTTCATTTAACCCCACTAGTTTGTTTAATAAAGCTGAGAGTTCTTGCACAGAGCTTTATAAACACATGTTATTAGATTTTTAAACCTCTTTTGAAAGTGCCTCTATCCTACTTCCTCCTAGTAAAGTGACCTTTTTAAATGGAGGGAAGTGGGTTTAGATGACAGTCATGATAAATGCGGTCATGTTCACTCAATAAAATAAGGCCCAGTGCATTTGAGGATAAATCAGTGAAATGTACAGCCCCACCTGTCTGTCTCCATCATTCATTTCCACTGTCACTTTCACAGTGGCTGATGGATCACAGTTGCTGTAAAATTAGACAGCCTTTAATCTCATTTCATCCTGATTAGCTTCTCTTTACCCTTTCCCTCTAACTCACTGACTGACACGCTAAAAACTCACACTGGGCTATGTTTGAGCATGGCGTACAAACTTCTTTCCAAATACCTTTTTTGAGGGGAAGAGAGGTACTTACCTGAGATGAAATGAAATGTAAAGATAAGGAAGACTAAAGCTTGTGTTAAAACAAATTGGCAAAATAGAGGACAGGATGCAATTAATGAATGTTGTTCTGCATCACTAGACAAAACATTGGCCCGTATTTTGTATTATTTACACCTGTGAAGTCTTCGTGAATGCTTTGATGCAGCAGGGATGAGACATGGGGGCTCGCTGGTGCAAAAAGGGGGGTTTTTTTGTCCTTCAGAATTCAAAACTGTCAAAATCCAGACAGCTATTCTAGGCATTCCCAAAGGTTTACATATACCAAGAGTTATTTGACCTCTGTGCCACCCCATAAGTGCCCCATCCAGAACACTGCAGAGGCCCTGCAATCAGGGTTGCCAACCTCCAGATGGGACCTGGAGATCTCCCAGAATTAGTACCCAACTCCAGACAACAGAGATCTGTCCCTCTGGAAGAAATGACTGCTTTGGAGGATGGACTCTGTGGCATTCGGCTAAGGCCTCTCCCCTCCCCAAACCTTGCCCTCCTCAGACTCCACCACAAAATCTCCAGGAATTTCCCAACCAGGAACTGGCAGCCCTAGGACTCCCTTCTCATTCTGAGAGTAGGTGGATGGCAACCTGAGAGAGGGCCTTCCTGGTCATGGCACCAAAACCCTGGAACTCTTTCTCCAAGGACGTTCGTCTGTCCCTTTCTGTTGCCATTTTCTACCAGTGGATGAAGAGTCTGTTGTTTCGTCTGAGTTTCATTCAGTGATCCCTCCTCCTCCTTGAGCATAGTTTTAATAGATGTTCTTTATGTCTTTGATTTTAACCCTGATTTTTAATTGTTCTAATGATCTGCGTTTGGGGGGGTTTGGTTTTAATGATTTTAAAATGTGGTTTTATTATGTATGTTTTAATTTGTTAGCCCTTGTGATGTCAAAAGGGTGGGGTATAAATTTTGGAAAATAAATAAGCTGCTTTTGAAACTTCTCTGGTTTCAAAGGTAGTTTGCCATATGGTCTGTGCTGTTGTCGTCTGAGAAAGTAAAATCCAAATGCCCCAGTGGGAACACATGTCTAGTCAGGCAGTTCTCAGAATTGTGACCATGATCTTAGGAAGTTGCATTTTGAAACTGGAATATCTTTTCTTATTCAAATGACACTTTTAGAACTTTAATCTCTGTTCATTTCCTTGTCATTTTCACATGTGGCTATATATCAAGATTATGATATATATATATATGAGAATTTTACAGTCTTTTCAGTTCTCAGTCTGATATTCTTCCATTTCTACATGTCTAAAGTTTCCACTGATATCCATGGTTGTCACTGGTATTAAACAAGTACATTGTTGCAATGTAGCTCTGAAATCATTGTGTTTCCTGTAATCTGTAGAGATGTGAATGCTCATGTTAAGGATGCTTCAATCTTCACCATAAACGAGTTCACCATAATCAGTGGTAGCAATTCTAGTGAGCCTATCCTCAAGGTCTGGAATGACAGCCCCCAGAGTAGAGTGATGGTTCCTGGGACTGAAATGAGTGCTTTAGGACAGGAATGACAGCCCACGGAATAGAATGATAGTCCCTGGAAGTAGAATAAATAAGCAGAGGACCTGCAAGGACTTGAGAGCCAGCATGGTATAGGGGTAGAGGATTGGATTAGCATCTGGAAGATTCAGGTTTCAATTGGCTGGAGAAGCATACTGAGTAACCTTGGTCCAGTCACGTACTCTCAGCATAACCTGCCTCACAGGTTTTGTGAGGAAAAAAGGGAGAATGTTGTCCCCATTACAAAACTTCTTCCAGGACTATTTTGGCCTGCCAGTGCACCCCTAAGCAGGTCTATTCGGGCCACTAAACAAGAAATCAAAGTCTCCTTTTATTCAGTGAGCTTACTCCCAGGTAAAAGGATTGCAACCTCTTCTAACCGCAGAGACCAAGTAGTAATTGTGCAGTCACCCAGTGAATTCTGGTGAATGACTCGTCAATTAGTTGATCTGACCATGATATTTGCATCTGGCAGTTAGAAGGTTATCTGATCCCACAGGAGTTTGGACGTCTCTAGTCATACTGAGAAGTATGGAAGTGGCTTCAGCATCATTGATCCCACATTGTAGAGCCATACATGAATAATGTGGTTACATGAATTGAATTAGCACTCTATTGGGAGGGAGGTAAAGATACAGGTGATCAGCCCTGGATATACATGGGTGCATTATTCATGAACATGCCTCTGCTGTATAGCACCCTTTTACACAGAAGCAGCCTGGCTATGCACCTGAAAGGCACTTCAGTGTCAAAAGAAAGGACTTTATGGTGTTCTGTACTTTTTGGTCATAGATTTGCAGTCCCAAGTCAGGTAGACTTTCTATTATCCTCTGTATTAAGAGTTTCATCTAAGTAAATATTTGGAAAAGCCCATTACTATCCTAATACAGTTTTCAAAAGTGTTGCTATGAATTAAAACAGCATGCTTTTTCAAGCCAAACAGTGGCCCCGGTCACACAGGCCGGAAAATGCAGGGGGGGAGCGTGGCTGTTTGCCCCGGAGCAAAGTGACACACGGCAGCCCAATCACACGTCCCGTCGAGGTCCCGTGGTTGGGCCATAAGGTGCCAATCACACGGCTATCCTGCAGCGCGGCAAAGAAGCGGCGCAGCACGATCACACCGGCAATCGTTATGTGCCGCTTCTGTGACAAACGTGATTTTTTCCCCCCGAAAGTTGTGCATGCGCATGATCGTTTGTGCACATCCTGTGGAGACTTTAAAAAACCCAACAATCCAGCTTGCGACGGGACATGGATGGGTGTCGGATGCCACGGGATTCAAGCAGAAACACGATCAGACGCCCACCCTTGCCCCTCGTTTTCCGGAAACTAGTGCCTCGTATGTAGTAGTTTTTTACTCCGCACCTTCGGCGAGAAGCCATGGGTTAGCCACGGGTGCGCTACACCTCCCAGGTGTTCCGGTGTGGCGCCCATAAAATCCGCAGGACGATTGTGCCTTCAGCGCAGCAAATGCTCCGTGTGAACGGGTCCAGTGTTCACCAGCCATGTATGGTGGGCTCCCAGGTATTTGACAAAACCCATGTTTTTTCAATGCCTGACAGGCAAAAAGGACAGGGGGTTCATTTGAGCTACTGGTGCACAACCATATATGACTGGCAGGCCACATTTGGCTGGTGGATCACAAGTTATGTTCCGGTGTAATCTTAATGGGCAGAGTATTATATTTAACTGGTTGAAAAGTTCAAAATGTAAGGTTGAATCCTGTCAAAAAGTTCCAGGCACACAAGAGGGGTACAATTGTACTGATCCCCCACTATCACAGCAACACTCCCCTCATGGTGTCCCTGGGGGTCCCTCATTCATTAGGAGAAGCATTTTAGTGGGCATTTTGTGCTACAGTGGAAAGGGGAAGGGGGAGAAGTTGCACAGAATTTAGATGGGATCCAACCCATGGTCTTTTCCTTCACTAAATTAAAAAAAGTGTATCAAATGTATTAATGCAAATAAAGGAAGTAACTGTACTTATATAGGGATTAAATTGTGTATGGTTTAATGTAGGAGTGTGTAGAAGCTGAAAACATAAAAAGAGAGGAAAGGTTTACTGGTGGGCTTTAATTATTAACCTGATGTTGAATTTTAAATTGACATAGTAGGTGTGATGGCCTAACATCCCATTCTATAGCCATTCCAAAGCTACAATTTTTAAACCTTTTTTTCCTCCACAAATATTTCATTTACTTGTGGGATTGCTTGTAATTAGAAGAATGCACATCTAACAGTGCCTAGGCCTGCCTCCTAAATGGCTGTATAAGATCTACTAGCAATAAGTAACATTAATTAATGCATTTTCACTAAACCTTTTAGCCTAGTTGCTTTTGCTTAGATAGTTGTACAAATACAGACTATGAAAATGATATTTGACCTTTACTGGAAACTAAAAATGCACCTTACTTATTCATCATTGCCTTGGCAAAAAAAATTCAGTAAGAAGCTTAAATGAGACTACTTGATCTTTAAGAAAATGTGTCCTAAACAAGAAAGCTGCACATATTTCTTATTATTATTTGCATATGCTATACGGCTCGAGTGCATTGAGAAAAATAAAAGATAATAAAACAAATGAAATGAGAGATATATCACCCAAAATAATCCAAGTGTGAGATAGGCTGCCTCTTTTTTTGGCACTGGCAAAAGAGCACAGAGTAAGAGCTGGCCCTGAGTCATATTGATTTCCCACTGCACTGGTTTCCTAAGTGCTCTGTTGATCCGTGTCAAGCAATAAGTTCCCTGCCTATACATGCACATCACCTCCCCATTTGTCCTCACCTAGATTTAAGGTGCCCATATGATGAGCTGAACAAGGACATTATTTTTCCTACTGGTGATACCAGGCCAGAACTAGCATATGTGGTATGATAACTAAAACTGTGTAAGTGTGCATTTCAACACACAATTTTTGATAGTGTCACATACCACAGAGCAATACATATGATGGCACTGAAACTGCATATTTTTTCTGCTGCAGCTCAAACGTTGGAATAATGTGGAACAACAACAAAAAAAGATTTTCGTTTCCTCTCTCCTCCCCATAACAATACTACCCCACCAAACACACAAACACAGAGACTAGCAAAAAGGATGTTGCAACCCTGGAGAAACAGTTTTGATCTGTCTTAACAAAAAGCTTCCTGATTAGATGGATGGAAAATGTCTGATTGTGCTGCTAATGACATTGTACAGGAAATTAAGCGTATACATTTGGAGAAGGCATTAAATCAGCAGGACCTTAATTTAAAAACTTAAAACTGTATGGAAATGCAGCTTGCTCATTGCTGTGTAAGAGAAAGCAACTGAACACTCTGACTCTTCTTCTGGAAATGTTTCCAACAGAACAAAGCTTAGCTGACTGGTGTTGTTGTTTTTTTAAATATGTCTTCTCTCCTTCATTATGCTGTAGTTACAGGGCTCTGTTAGACAACTGCATTGATAGTTTTTTGTGTCTCTGGCATGTTTTAGGGCACACTTTACGAACCTGCAGCAGATGCTTCACCTCAGTGCACTGCCACCCCCTTCAGCCCCCACAACCTGAGCATACCTGGGGTCTGGAGACACCTCAGCTTTCAGGTTATGTAACAGTTGATGCTGCCACTGTGACTGACTAATGAGGTCACAGACAGCTCCTGACCAGTCTGTAGGAACTATTGGGAGAGCTCCTTACCTGTTATAAACAGAGCAGGCAGCTGTTGCAGAGCCTCTGCCTGTGTGGTCTGAGGAATGCCTGGAATTTGCTAGAGTTCAGTTGCTAGTGGCTGATTCTGCAGGGGCTTTTCTCTCCATTGTTTTAGCAAACCCACGTTGGAACAGAAATTCCCCTTTCACTTCCTTTGACCATTGGATTTTATGGTACCTTTTGCATAGATTTATAGCAGTTTTATGGCCATTCAGGGGTGACTTTGCAGTCAGTATGGTGTGGGCCCAGGGTATTTGAATGTGGTTTTGAGCTGCACTTTTTTCTGTGGAGCAAGTGCTAGATGCAGAATCGCCCAGTGACAATGGATGGGAGATTTGTATCAGTACAGCACAGCAGAATTGTGGATCGTGCTCTTACAGCATCAGATCATGCCAACAAGAAAATGGAGATCTTGTTATCTTCCACCTTGTCATTTTCCAGTATTTTTAATACAGCATTTTAAGAATTTGTGACATAATGTGTGGATTTCAGATGCTTTTTAATATATTAAAGCTCAATCCTAATTTTATTATGTCTGAATTTAATGTTTAGATGCTTCTTAAATTAAATGCTCCAAAACAATCTGAGGTGGAACTTGATAAAGAATACTTGTTTTGTTCACAGTTATGCCGTACAATAGTGCCCACCATTGTGTTGTGGAAGTAGAAAATTTCTTATTCGTACTGGGAGGAGAAGACCAGTGGAATCCTAACGGTATGTAGACAATGACTTACAGGATTATGAGCAAAGAATGTATGAACAGTTCAGAAGTATAAAATAACCACTCTAGGACATGCTAATGCTTTTTCCCCTTTTGTGTGAATGAGTATGAATGTAACATAGACCTTACATACGCAGTCAGTTACCTTGTGGCACTGTGCCATCTAGAGGAGATCCCTGCATTGCTGTGTTGCATGTAATGTATCATGTATGTGGATGCAGGAGTGGTTCTGGCGTCCACAAAAATATGAATATTCCCATGCAATCCTTAACAGAGTCACACCCTTTTATACCCCTTGCTTTAGAATGGTGCAACACTGTTTAGGATTGCACTCTTAGCACTTTAGTCTGTGGTGCCAAATTTACTTCCTGGTTCTTATAATGACCTCATAAATGAATTACCCAAAGGGGAACAAAGGATTTAATTCACTTCTTGAGTCCTACTTGAAACATAAGCTGCAAATCTAGAAAACTATGTGCATACAGAGTCGGATGAGCCATGCAGAGGGCCAGAGGTATCTTTGAAGTTCCCACAGCAGCCAAATGCATCACTGAGGCCGATTCCGCACAATCACTGGCTCCCGTGTCACACCCTGATAATATCCGTTGAAATCAATCAGTTCCCCACATGGTGGTCCGGGTTAGCAATTGCCCCGAATCTAATGGTGTTTCCCCCTGGATTTTCCGTCTCCACTATTTTCAGGATCTTTTTTTTTGGGGGGGGCTGCAGTGTTGAAGTCGGGGCATTCCAGTGGGGAACTTGCGATTTGTGGCTGTCCCCTCTTCGCCCCTTTAACACCCCTTTGCTTCTTTCCCTCCCTTTCCCTCCCATTCCTGCCTATCAACACCTTTTCAACGCCCTCCTGCTTCTCCCCCCTCCAACTGTATGGAAATGCAGCTTGCTCAACCCCCGTGTTGCGTTGCAATGCAACAATAGCCCATCGTTTACTGGACGCAACAATGGGCCATTGTTGACCGGCGTTTAAGTATCCTTTTACATGTCTGTATACTGTTTTCTCATTTCTGTTTGGCAATTCACCATGTGTAAAGGTTTAAGCATTCCTTTTTCATGTTCTTATACTGTCTTCCCATCTGCCCCCTCCCCCACTTCCCGGCTGCATCCTTCCCCCCCTTTCTTGGTGCGTGCGTGCTTTTTTCCCTCCAGTGTTGCGTTGCAATGCAACAATAGCCCATCGTTTACTGGACGCAACAATGGGCCATTGTTGACCGGCGTTTAAGTATCCTTTTACATGTCTGTATACTGTTTTCTCATTTCTGTTTGGAATTCACCATTTGTGTAAAGGTTTAAGCATTCTTTTTCATGTTCGTATACTGACTTCCCATCCGCGCCCCCCCCCCCACTTCCCGGCTGCATCAATGGATGCTTTTCGCGGGCATCAAGGGTCAAAAATTAAAGGGACCCATCGGCGTTTCAGTAGGCAGTGCGTTACAATGCAACCCCGCCTCCATTCAAAAAAAAGGAGGGAGAAGAGAGGGAAGGGGGCTCTAGGTTCGGGGCAAGGCGAGATGCAGAAATGAACACCCAGGCAAAACCCGGGTCAGATTTCTGTAATGCGGAAACGTGTGCATAGAATCGGGCCAGTTAGACCCGGGGGGAAAGGGGGGCAAAGCATTAGTGCGGAATCGGCCTGAGAGCCAGTTTGGTTAGTGGTTAAGTGTGCAGACCCTATTCTGGGAGAACCGGGTTTGATTCCCTACTTCTCCACATGCAGCTGCTGAGTGACCTTGGGCAACTCATAGTTCTGACAAGAGCTGTCCTTGAAAAAGCTGTCTTTGAAAGAGCAGTTCTCTCAGCGCTCTCTCAGCCCCACCTACCTCACAGGGTGTCTGTTGTGGGGAGGGGAAGGGAAAGGAGTTTGCAAGCCGCTCTAAGATTCTGAGTGAAGGGCAGGGTATAAATCCAATCTCTTCTCCTCCTCTTCTTCTTCTGAATAGAAGGAACACCCTCCACAGGGAGGTGCGCCTGGCCCCCTCACTTTAGGCCCCCTTCTTTAGGACACAGTTGAAGACAGTTGCATTTAGGACTGCTTTTGATTAATTTACTAGCAGCCCTAAATTCTGGTTTTAATTTTGTATTTTATGTGTAATATTTTATCTAAATTGTACGCTGCTTTGATCTCTGTAAGGAAGAAAGGCAGCTAATAAATGTTTAAAATAAAAGGCGCTAGGACTACAAGCATCATTATGAACTAATTTCCCCCCTACTTCATCTAAATAAATAGTAATACTAATGAATGGTCTTAATGATAAAAGAGTTAGGTATTTCATAAAGCTTGGGGGTTCAGTCAAAGGCACTATTCATGAGCCCTTTAGCTGAAACCCTTCATATGTAGCAGAGCAGATGCAGATGTGGAAGAAGAATCCTCCATATGGAAAGCAGGAACTTACACAGAATACAATAGCAACTCTGTATATACCTTTTCTCTCTGTGCTTAGCAGAATTGCTGGACTGGGCTTTGGTTTGTCTCTAATTTATGAGCTGCCACATCTCTTGAAGTGTCTGGACAGTCTTTTCCACATTCTGACATTTGAAGACTGCTGTTAAGAGTTTCAACCATTGTCTCATGTTTCTCTGTATTTCTTTATGTAGTAAAACAATGCTTGCAGTCTATGTTTTTTTCTCATAGGTGTGAATCAGTCCCTTCCGGATACATTATCAAAAGTCTTTATATCCTTTTACTAGTCTCTTATTTCTAGTCTTCTACAAGGGAGTCACACAGAGATTATCTAGTGGCATAGTTGCTTTTTATTTGATTACTTCATAAATTTTCTACAGAGAGAAATTAAACAATTTAACAGACTTCTGAACAAAGCAAAAGGGGAATATTGTGCATTGCAAAATTTAGAATATTGTCAAGACATTGTTAAAAAGCTTGCACATGAAGGCTGAGTTGCTGTTGTAGCAGTCTGTGTAACAGAGATAATTATGACTGGGAAACCATAAAACAGCTTGCAGGTACACATTTTCACTTCAAAATGCCAGAAGATCCAGCTGAAATTACATATACTGCATATATTTTATTGTGAAAGGCCCATTTCAGCATCTGCACTAAACCAAATTATAGAAAAGTGTTACATCTGTTCATTTACTTAAAAACTGAGATAAACAAACCAGTCCACTCTGTAAGCCTCTTTTCAGTACAGATTTTTTTTACAAAAGGAAGAATACTCCCCCCCCCCATCATGCTCCTGAATCGCTGCTGCACAAAAATGTACAGATATAGACTGCAGAGAAGGACTGAAGCAAGCCTAAAGCCATTTTCCACATCCAGGGAACCTTGGCTAAACCAACATGGATGGTGCCTCTTTCTGCCCTTGGTGTTGCTCTTTGCGTTGACTCCCATTTCTGATAAAGGGTGGAAGGGATATCTATGTAAAGCATTCTATTGAACCACAGGGAGGAACACAGTACTGAGTAGACTGATGTGCTCAGATGCCTGCCTGCTGGGGCAGCTCCCCCTGCCATCTTCTTTTCTAAGAAAGGAAAAGATGAGATACGGTAGTAATATGGAAGCGTTTTAATGGATAGCAGCATTGGCTTCCCAGATAGGATTGGGTAGAATAATTGTCAGCCCAGGTCACCCTTGTGGTACCACTACTCATTGGGGGACAGAGCTGTATTGTAGCTTGTTTCTTGCTTATTCTGACTTTCCTGTTAGAAGTAGAATTATATTTTTCAGAAAACCTTTATACCATGATTCATTAGTTAGCAGAAGAGGAGTGAAATGTGAGGAGCAATTTTCAGGAAGGAGTCACATGGAAGACAAGTTTAGAGAAATCAGAGCAAACATAGGGAAAGAAAAAAACAAGTAAGTAAGTGATGACAGAAGGAATGATCAATTGGACAGAGATCATGGGAGAAAGAAGAGGGAGAAGAGATTAAAAGAACAACTGGGGCCAGATGGTAGGGGTGGGTGTTACATATACATATGAAGCTGCCTAATATCATTGGCCCATCTAGCTCAGTATTGTCAGCTCTGACTAGCAACAGCTCTCCAGGCTACTAAGCAGTGAATGATTTTTCTGACAACATGCTACCTGAAATTCTTTTATAATGAGGTGCCAGGGACTGAACCTACCTGCAAAGTGTGTCCAGCCATGAAGGGGATGAGGGGATTGTGGGAAAATGGTTTGATATTGAGTGTAGGACATTGGTAGGTACAATTTGGGGACAGAACCTCTGGGCAAACTCCCACTGCCAAACCATTTGCATATTCAGCAGTTCATACAAACAAGAGAACTGCTTAGATAACATGACTGAAATGTTATACAAAACCCTATATAACTGCTAGAATGTGCAAACAGTTTTATATGCAGAGTTTACCTTTTCTTGGAACAAAATTTTGTTGTTTGGGGTGTATTATATGACCTTTTTGATGACTGCATGACATTTAATTTTGAAAGTGAAATTCATAGAGTTGCATTTCTATCCTGTAAACAGATCCTCATGTACAGTATGTAGACTATATGGTGTCTGGCCCAGGTGCGTGTGGAATTTAATATGACATTTCTTAGCAAAACAAGATCTTGGGTCAGGGTTTCAGGGCCTGGTTTGGGTGGAAAGGTAGGTTAGAAATTAAGAAATAAAAAGATACGCCTGTGACCTTATTTATTCATGTAAATGCAATTTATGGAGACAGAAAGGTGTAATCATACTGATTATTTAAAGCTGAAGAATATTTATCTAGTAGACTATATGATTGACCATTTATTTCTCTATGAGATACATAACTGGGCTGTCATGTAGCTGTGATTCATTTTTTTAGTCACATATTCAAGAGGCAAGACAGCTTTTTAGAAACGTGCTGAAGGCTCAGGTGTTAAACAGAAATTGCCATGCACTCCCTTGCTCCCATCTTCTTGCTTCCATGTCAATAAGTAAATGCAAAATAAACTGCAATCTTAATATCTTAAAGAGTATGCAACGCTAAAGTTTAGTATTCAGGATGACATAGACCCATGCTTCCTTTCTTTTTTTTTAAGCCAACATACATGGAATAAAGCAGCAGGAGAGCATTTTTCCCTAGATAGGGTATAAACTCACTTTTCTTAAAATTATGGTAAAAACACCTAGGTCTTACTTGTATGTTGCATTTTTGGCTGGGAAATGTCTCATCTACACGTCATGGGGGAAGAAATCTCAAGAATGTAATATAGGAACAAGGCCAGTGTTCCCTCTAAGCTGAGTTAGTGTGAGCTAGCTCACAGTTTTTTAGCCTCCAGCTCACACATTTTTGTCTCAGCTCAGAAAGGATGGCTCCAGAGCCAATTAATTTATGCAGTAGCGAAATCACTCGCTCACAACTTTAATGCCAGTAGCTCACAAAGTAGAATTTTTGCTCACAAGACTCCAAAGCTTAGAGGGAACATTGACCAAGACCCTAACATAAAGATGCCTGAGCATTGTATGTTCTCCTTCCTGTAAAAGAATTAAATAACCTGTTTCAGATGCAAATAGAGGAGACAGGACAGCTCAAGAATGTAATATAGGAACAAGAGACCAAGACCCTAACATAAAGATGCCTGAGCATTGTATGTTCTCCTTCCTGTAAAAAAATTAAATAACCTGTTTCAGATGCAAATAGAGGAGACAGGACAGACAGAATGTCAGAGATACTCATGATTCTGTAAATTGCCATAAACTCTTTATCTGTGAAATGCTGTGAGAAACTCTCCCCTCCCCCATGATAATTTCCTATTGTGTCATAAGAATTTGGTTTATGGCACTTTATTTTTAAATGACACTGGATTTCCATCTTTAAAAGAGGTTGTATTGAGCCAAAGTATTTTTTGTGTATTTACTGTTACCTTATTTGTTAAAAGCCACAGTTTGCTGTTTCTTGATTTTTTTTTTCATTCATTGCTCTAAAGACCCGTAAAAGTTGTCAACAAGTGAAAGGAGTATACTATAACACTAATCTGCAAATTGTAATGATAGAAAACGAAGAGCTAAATGTGAAACTAATCTCTTTACAGGAAAGCATAGTACGAACTTTGTCAGCCGATATGATCCTAGGTTTAACAGCTGGATACAACTTCCACCCATGCAAGAGAGGTAAAACCTTACTGCTTTGTTTATTTGATAGAGGGGTTGAGAGAAGAATTCTCAATGAAATTACGGCTTGCCTGTTCAACCAAGCAGTGCCTCAGTCTGCTGGAATGGCAGTGGCAGCACCTGCTAAGTCCTTGTGCCATTCACCTCCATGGAGGCAGGTGGAAGTGAACCCTGACAGCAATGTGGGGAGGGAAGGAGGCAGACGGTCTCCCCCTCCCCCGTTGCCTGCTTCTTCCTCAGCCCATCACGAGTCTTCATAAATCCTTCCTTGTCTTAATGAAATAAGTGGGGGGAAATTAGGATCACTGAATCCTTATATACTTCCTTGCTGTATACCAGTTAAGGGTGGCTAACAAAAATTATCTTCTCCCCCAAATGAGCACTGAAGAATTCAGTAATGACTCTGAAAGAAGCCAAATGTGAAATATTTTACAACGAAGGAACTAATAATAATTTTCCTTGTAGATATACCTAATTATAATAAAATGCCTTGTTGCTGAGTGGGCCTCGGGCCTTGACAGCTTCTCTACGGGTGCATTCAGCCCAGTTTCCCAGAGTGTTATTATCAAAAATTAGATCCCTAGGATCAAGTTAGAGTTTAACCAACTTTATTTATTTGGGGGGGGGGGGGTATGAGAATCACAAGATGATAAAAGGCAGGTTGTTTCTTATAACAGAAAGCCACACATGAGAAGTTGCGGAGCTTGACAGACAAGCTAGTGGTCAATGACAGTTAATTATGATAACTCAAATGAGATAAATAAGCTTCATAGCCAAAATGAGGTGAAATCTAAAATGACAAAGTAGAAGAAGGAGATAAGAGATTGGATTTATGCCCCGCCCTTCACTACCCAAAGGTGTCTCAGAGCAGCTTACAAACTCCTTTCCCTTCCCCTTCCCACAACAGACACCCTGTGAGGTAGGTGGGGCTGAGAGAGCTCTTGACAGAAACTGCTCTTTTTCAAGAACACCTCTTATCAGAACTGTGGCTTGCCTAAGGTCATCCAGCCAGGTGCAAGTGGAAGAGTGGGGGAATCAAACCTGGTTTTCCCAGATTAGAGTCCATGCACTTAACCACTACACCAAAGTAGGTGATGAGTAGCTAGAATATGTAGGTAGTTTCCCCATCAGTTTCAGCTCAAGACTACAAAGAAGTTTACAATTACATTTTAGAATTGAAGAAGGTAGAATGGCCAGATTGAGAAAGGTGTTGTTTACAGGTTCTGTTACAAACAGATGACTTGATTCAGTTCCCAGAACTGTTTCCCAACCAGTGTTTTGTCCTTTTTATTGGCCAAATCTACAATGCTTTTTGTGAAGATGCATAAGATCATCAGTCAGATGAAAGGTGCAGTTTTGATTTGTCTTGAATCCATGTTTGATTTTATGTATAACTAAGATTGATCTAAGTGACATATTCCTTTTTATCCTCCTTCAGATTATGATGTTAGTTGAGTTTGGTTCGCAATGGTACTAAAACGTTTACACTGGTGAAGTTTGTAATGGCCAAGATGAATCATTCCTCTTGGTCTTCACACCTATTTCAGACAGGAAAGTGTTCTATTTGTTTAGCGTATGATGCTCTAAAATGGCTGACCAAATGTGCACAAGGCAACACTTCAGAAAGTTTTCTAAAACAACATGAGAAAGAACAGTGGCAAAGTACAACTTCTCTACTTCTATGCCTTGTTGTTTGCCCACCTTCCTAGCGGCAAAGGACTGAGTGGTGTAGTGCATGGAATCCCACCCTAACCCCTCTGTTGTCCCTGGATCCCGTCAATAAAACTCAACCAGTGTGTGCATCTCAGGTGTTGGTGTTCATTGTGCACGATGGAGGAGGAAGCACGTGGGTGGTACCACGCAAGGCACACGATCCTCACAGACACAATGGGCAGGGGCCTCGTCCTGTCAATAATTCTGCCACTCTGTGGAGAAGCGCACATGCTCCTGAAGGTGGGTGAACATGGCATCCAGAAAGCTGTGCAAGGAACAGCTAGCTGTGGACTGGGACACCACAAGGATTTCTGCCATGACCCCCTGGAAGAATCTGGTGGCCAGGAATCTCAGGGAGAGCAGGACCTTCTGCAAGATGGAGATGGCATGGGGACTGGGAGC
>NW_015168064.1:40474-61640 GCF_001447785.1 Gekko japonicus
CCCAAAGTGGGGTGGGCCACCTCCACATGGCCTCTGCAACATCTGGTGTCAGGGAAGGCCACCACCAACCTAATTGGATTGAGCCCAAGGACGCACTGCAGTACAAGTTGGTGGTGCATGCAAGTGTTGCCCTTGCCACCGCCAGGAGCAGCTCTGCCACCTCCCAGCACTGTGCCTTTGTTGCATAGCAGTGGAATGAGTGTTTGCCCTGGGACATGCCATCCAGATGGAGATGTCCACTCTGGCCAAATGTGTTCCTTAAAAGTGGACAATGGAGGAGGGTCTGCCCAGAGCTGTCATGCAGGTGGTGAATACTCACCATGGTGGTGGGTGGCTGCAGCATTGAGGTGCTGTGTGGTAAGTGTCATGGGCCCTACTACCACCTGGCCCCTGCTGTGACTGATTTCCCTGTGACTCACAGGATAGGGATGCTGCTGCAGAGCTGTCCTCTGAGGTCACTGAGGTGGGTCAAGGATGCAGCAGCATCCAGAGTAGTCATGGACTGATCCCCATCCCTGCAGAGGAGGGGGACTCTGCATTGTCATGCTCCCTTCTCCACAGCCGCGGTGATCCTACAATATCCCTGGGCCCATGTGTCTAGGTAGGAGGAGATGGAGATGAGGGGCAGGGAGGAAGATGAAGGCAGTCAGGCTCCAGAGAGCACAGCTGTCATGAGGCAGGTGGAACTGTGCACATTCTTGTGGGTAGCAAGAGTCTGACTACAAAAAGCTGAGTCAAGAGTCTGGTTTCAGTGTCAAGAGCTGAGAAAGATGTTACCAAAGAGTTGTCTGAAAGGTGTAGACAGGCAGTCCAAAGGTTCCTCATAAGTAGGGATCACAGAGCCAAGAGAGAAGGTCAGGAGCCGGTCCGGAGTCACACGAGCGAGGCAGCATTCAGTGCAGTGGTCAGAGTCAGCAGTTGTTGCTTCCACACATAACATCCTACCTTGGCTGGTTTTTATAGACATGTGCCCAAAGGTCAAACTTGTAGCTAGCTGCTCAGGAGTAATTCTGCAACTACTCAAGCAGTTGGTGTCAGGCCAGGAGGGGAGCATTTTGTTGTCTCTCCTGTAGTTCTGCCCGTAGCCTCTGTCTGCAGCGCTCAAAGGGTGTGGGTGATACTGGAGGGCTGGGAATGATTAACTTAGTTTCACCTTGTGGCTAGTAAGGTGGCCTAATGCTACTAATGAGGGGGCAGGGCCAGGACAGCTGGCAGGGCTATTTAAACACACTGGGAGAGGAGTGAAGGGAGTCCCCGAGAGGAGACACTGGGAAGAGAAGCCACTTCGAGAAAGTGGAAAGGAGGTGTGAGCCTGGCAAGGATGACCCCGGAGCAGAGTCTGAGAGCCCTCCAGCTGAGATAGAAACACAGATGGCTGAGGAGGTGAGACTCAGAGGCAAGAATACTGCAAACTTTGTTGGCTTATGAGGCACTTCCCGGTGAGAGGAAAGCAGAAAGGAGGAGAGGAAGAGCCTGACCCCAGTTTAAAGACTCACTAGGACAACTATTGGGCAGAAGGGACTGAGCAACCAGGGTGGAGGGGAATGGTTTGCAAACACTGTTGTTAGAATCACGATTAAACAGCTCTTGCAAGCAGATGGGCCGAGGATAGTATGAGCACAAGTTCCCCTAGTTTGAGACCCCCTCTTGTAAGTGACTGAAACATCTGTTGACTCAGGGCTGGAGACTGTTGGTGGCTCTGCGCCAGCTGTTGGCTGTGAATCCTGACAAGCCTGCAGTTCATCTTCCTGCTTGGTGGCTTCTGTTCACTCAAAGCTGGCTACACAAGGCTCCTCTCCTCCTGAGGAGTCCTCGCTGAGCCCTGACTGACTCATGACAGTGGCTGAGGGAAGTGAGGTGCCTCTGGGGGAGCAGGGGAAAATGGCACTGGTTCCCACCCGGGAGCTCCTGTGGACTGACGGCTGTGTTCTCCCCCTGTGCCTAGGTCCCTATTCCCTCACCTTTGGTACTGATGTCGTGGACCTCCTGCGTGATGTAAGCCCAAGGAGGAGATGCACAGCAATAACAGTCTCTGTGGTTGCTGAGCATCATGGAGTCCCCAGGCCCAGCAGCTGAAGGGGAGGAGACGCAGAGGGCAGTCCTGACATCTTTGGATGGCAGTGGCCTGGCCTGCCAGACGGGAGGATGGGGGCAGTGCCAAGAAAGATTCCCCTGAGCCAGGTGTTGTGATTGCTGGTGCCCCAGAAGAGGGTGAGAATTTGGCCCCTTGCTGGGTCCACAGGCATGGGGCCCACATTTGGCACAGCCCATCCCACCCACCTTTTCCTCCATGTGGGCAGCAACTGAGCGTGAGTGGTTGGAGAGCCGTTGAGTGGCAGGAAGCTTTTTCTAGGGGACACCAATGGGTGGAGGGGCTGGCAGCATTTGTGATGGTGGTTGCCAGGCACCTGGAGGGGTTTCTTGCCGTCTTGAGAGACGAGGGTAAGGGGCAGGGGCTCATCAAGCACCTGCTGGGGGACCTCTTGGAGGTTCTCCAGCACCCCTGTACCCCTTGCCCTCCTGCTGCTCATCCTCCAGTGGGGGTTGCCACACAGACACCCTCAACAGTTTGGGTGCCCTGCTGGATGGTGCAACCACCATTGAGTGGAGGGCATCCCCACATCCACAGTCTTGTCCATCATGGCTCTTGGGGGCCTTGTCCATTCTCTGTGCAGTGACACCATGGGGTGGGCGATTGAAACCCACCTCCCCACTGACAGGTAGCTGGGGCTTCTGATGGGAACTGGTCTCTTTAAGGAGATGTGTGCAGCAGGTGAGGAGTGAGGCTTCTGCAGCCCACCCCTCTCCAACCCTTGCCAGTGACAGACGCTTGGCCTGGCCCCCTTGACTAATGGCTCCTACTGTTCCTGCCTGTCCTGTCTATGATGCTGCCACTGCCTAGCAACAACAACAGGGTGGAACCTTGCGGCAGAAAGGCCACAGACACCACTATGGCAATGCCCAGCAACACTGACTGGACGCCTTTTCCCCATTCGGCTACCGCGTAACTTTCCCTTTAGGGAGGTGAGTAGTGATGCCACCATTGCACCAAAGCTGGCTACCGCAGTGCAGGCACAACACAGGATTGCTCTGTTAGTGTCTGTAGAGCTTCTACCATGAGTTAAAAGAAAAATCTGAATACCTTCAACTGTATTTTATGAGCCTGTCTCATGTTTAGAATATAATTTAAAGCACTGAGGAGGCCAAAATCTGTTTAAATATTGTGTTCTAATTATCAAAGTCCTTTTTTTCGCTGGGGCTTTACAGTGGCACTGAGGAGGCCAAAATCTGTTTAAATGTTGTGTTCTAATTATCAAAGTCCTTTTTTCGCTGGGGCTTTACAGTGAGATTGTTAGATCGCGCTAACAAAGGACTCGTACAGTGATTCAGCAAGTGATTCAGCTTTATTGGAAGTAACGAGCAAGCACTAACTCAGTAAGAAACCAGAACAGAAAACAGTGGGAGCTTATGCTCCTTTTAAACATAACCGGGCTAATGTAGCCACGCCTATTTACAAATAACAACCAATGAGATTGCTAGAATAAAGACCAATGGGAGTCTTTCCCTCCTAGGGAATGGTATCGTTCTGATTGGTCGCTGTTACGAAGCGACCAATAGGAAGTTCGCTCAGAGGAGCCCTGGTCTGGCTCGAAGCTTAACAGGGGAGTCCTATGAGGTGATTCATGTAATCATTTCAATACATTACAATTCCTCCCCCCTAAGTTAAGCCATCATCCCAATTGTTTTATTATTTACAAACATGCAATCAACCTTTGTACATCAGTTATTCCAACAGTATTTACACTCATAGTCCTTCAGATAAGTCGGCATTTGCCGCGAACGCTGGGACCTGCGGAGCGGTGCAGGCTCCACGGGCAGACAAGGTTGTGGGTCAGAGTGGGGTTCACTACAGCCTGGATCAGGCACAGACTCGACTGGGATTTCAGCCCCGCACACAGGGTTCTGCCCTGACTCGGGGACAGTACCGGGCAGTTCGGTACTCACCGCCTGCTCTGGGGGTGTCCACTCGACATCAGGGGATTCAGCCGTCGGAGAGTCAGCGCTGTCCCTAGCCCAACGTCTCCTTAACTGATCTATGTGGCGCCGCCATATTCGACCGTCAGCTAACTGCACCACATACATTCGAGTACCCACAGAGTCGGATATAACCCCAGGAAGCCACAAGTGCCCGTTTGCATAATTTCGTGCGAAAACCTTGTCCCCTTTTTCAAACATGCGCACCTTCGGTTGCGCAGTGGTACGCTCGGACTGATCTTCTGATAGGTCTGGGTGCATACGGTTCAAACGGGTCGTGAGTCTCCGCCCCATTAACAATTCGGCCGGACTACGGCCTGTAGCACTACAGGGGGTGGTGTGCTGCAGCAAAAGAAAGGAGCCCAGCCTCTGGCTCCAGTCCCCTTCGTCCATTTTACCCAGGGCCTCTTTGGCCGTCCTGACCATCCGTTCGGCTTGGCCATTAGATGCCGGATGGAAAGGGGCCGAAGTCATTTGGCGTATGCCATTACTCGTGAGGAAGAGCCTAAATTCCTCAGACACAAATTGAGGCCCGTTGTCACTGACGATGACGTCAGGCAACCCGTGGGTGGCAAAAAGTCGGCGGAGCGCATGGATCACAGCAAGTGATGTGGTCGATTTCATATGCACGACCTCCAGCCATTTGGACATAGCGTCCACCACAATTAGGAACATTTGCCCTTGGAGAGGGCCAGCAAAATCTATATGCAATCTGGCCCAGGGTTTACCAGATGACTCCCAGCCTTGGGGTGTAGCTTGTGGGGGATCGGGTCTGACTTGCTGGCATTTGGGACACCCTCGTACCCATTCTTCGATCTCTTTGTCCAGCCCCGGCCACCAGACATACCCTCTGGCCAACGCTTTGGTGTGTACCATACCGGGGTGACCCTCGTGCAGCGACTCTAACACTCTCGTCCTGAGTTTGTCAGGAACCACCACCCTGTTCCCCCATAATACACAGCCCTTAGAAATGGATAGTTCATTTTGACGGCTTTTGTAAGGGCCGAACTCCGGTTCAACGCTTCCAACCGGCCACCCCCTCCAAACCCAGTTTAATACTCGGGACAGCACGCTATCCTTGGCCGTGTGTGCTGCAATGTCCCTGGATGATACCGGGGGTCGAGGAAGCTCCTCAATTGCCAAGACCTCACAGGCGGGGGCAGGGTCTGCGCCAATGTCCGGCACCGGGCACCGGCTGAGGGCATCCGCATGCCCAATCGCTTTCCCAGGCCGGTGCTCTAAGTCAAAATCATAAGCCTGCAAAAATATCGCCCATCTAAGCATGCGTGGGGACATGATGTTTGGCAATTGCTTATCGGGCGCAAAAATCCCCAGTAGCGGCTTGTGGTCAGTGACCAGCAAAAATCGTCTGCCAAAAATAAAATCATGGAACTTTTTGACAGCCGCTACCAACGCCAGACCCTCCTTGTCTATCTGGGCATAGTTCCGCTCTGCCGCAGATAGTGATCTAGAATAAAAAGCGATAGGCGCTTCGCTCCCATCAGGCATCAGATGGCTTAAAACTGCGCCTACTCCAAACGGTGAAGCGTCAGCAGCTAACACCAGGAGCTTGTGTTCATCATAATGCGTGAGTACGGCATTAGATGTCAGCAGCTCCTTGACTCCCACAAAAGCCTTTTCCTCGGCCTGCCCCCACTTCCATTTTGCCTCCTTGTGCAAAAGCGCGTGCAAAGGGGCCGCCACTGATGCCTTATGCGGTAAAAACGCATGATAAAAATTCAGGAGTCCTAAAAAGGATTGGAGCTCCTTCTTACTCACCGGCCTGGGGGCGTTTTGGATTGCAGATACCTTCTCATCCGTGGGGTGGACTCCCTCTGCGTCAATGCGAAACCCCAGGAAGTCCACACTTTCCACCCCGAGCGTGCATTTTGAGCGCTTAACTCTGAGGCCGGCATTTTGAAAACGCCTGAGGACCTCTTTAACCCGGTCCAGTAGTTCCTGTTCAGACCCGCCCGCAATCAGCACGTCGTCAAAATAGGGCACTGTGCCAGGTACCCCCCTTAGTAGACGTTCCATGAGGCCCTGAAAAATCCCAGGTGCTACGTTGACCCCGAATTGCAGCCTGTTCACTTTAAAAGCCCCTTGGTGGGTTACAATTGTTTGGGCCTCGGCAGCCTCCGGGGTGACAGGCAACTGCTGGTATGCCTGGGCCAGGTCAAATTTGGCGAAAATCTTGCCACCCCCCAGGGAAGCCAAAATGTGGCTTATTACCGGGACCGGGTACGAATGTTGCTGCAGCGCCTTGTTAATCGTACATTTGTAATCGGCGCATAGTCGTATGGACCCATCTGATTTGACAGGGGTTACGATCGGGGTCTCCCATTTGCTGTATGGTACTGGCTCTAAAACCCCTTGCTCAACTAGTTTGTCAATCTCTTTTTCCACCTTATGTTTGAGAGACACAGGTACTTTCCGATACTTCAACCTAATAGGTTTGACTGACGGATCTAAGTCAAACGCAACCGGGGGGCCCTTGTACCTTCCCAACCCTTCGGCAAATACATCAGGGAACAGGTCGTACAGCATGCCCCATTTATTTTCAGACATCCTGTTAATCCCAGAAATACCGATGCCCAATGGCTCAAACCAATCTAACCCTAGCAGGTTAACCCGGTCTCCCTCTGCAATCAGGAATGACAGTTTAACACATTTCCCCTTATACTCAACAGTAACAGAGTCCCGTCCGGCCAAGGGAATTCGGTTGCCCTGGAAGTCGGACACTCTGGTTCCCGCAGGCTGGAGCCGCCGCCGGCTTCGGTTCGGGAACAACTGGCGCCAGGACGCGGCAGAAATCACCGTCACGGACGATCCTGAGTCCACCTCCATTGTACAGGGTCGGCCGTCGAGGAGTGGAGTCACGGTGATCTTGCCCTGGCTGCTGGTGCGATTTACGGCCGATGCGCTCGACAAGGTCGCCGTCAACTGGCAGCTTGCTTCCGATGCTGAGGAACGGGTCTTGCCTTGGGTGCTGACTGGAGTGCCCCTCTGCGCTGACCGGTTGTTAGTTGAGGGATCCTTCTTCGCTGATCTGCAGACTCTGGCCAGATGACCACGCCGCCCACACGCTCTGCAGTCGACATCACGAGCCCAACAGGAGCCGCGCTGGTGCTTCCCGCCACAACCGGAGCAAGGCTTGACGTTGGTAGTCTTCGCTGGGGTCCGCTTGCCTCGAACCGCGTTGACGTCATCATCCGCGTCTTCGCCCTCGCTGTCTCGTTGAGCGTGTATACTGGGCTCTGCCACCCGCTGGCGGACCTCCTTCGTGGACTTCTCCGCTGCTTCCGCGGCCACGGCCTCTTCGTAGGCCACTGCCCAGGTCAGGGTGGTGCGGGCGAACAGCCTCTGTTGCAGCCTTTCATCTTTGAGACCGCAGACGAGACGGTCTCTGAGGGCTTCCTCCACGTTGTGGAAATTACATGGCCGTGCGGCTTTGCGAAGGGCCGCCACGAAATCTGCGATGGTCTCGCCTCCGGCCTGGTTCCGCTTGTAAAAAGCGTGCCGGCAGGCGATCTCCGACGGTTGTGGAGAATAGTGAGCCTTAAGCTTCTCCGTGATGTCAGCGTAGGTGACAGTCTTTATATCAGTTGGGGCCACCAACGACCTGGCTATGTCGAAGGTCCCCTTCCCGCAGGAACTCAGGAGGCATGCCCGTTTCTTCGCCTCATCGGTGATGTCGTGGGTCTCCAGATGGAACTCGAACCTGGACAGGTAGGAGTCCCAGTCTTCTGAGGAGGGTTCGAAGCACTCGAACTTCTGGCTTCCAGCCATCGGGGGAGACTTGGGCACCGGAGCTGGTGGCGCCTCCGCCGGATCGGCTGCTGTGCTCTGCCCGCTTTCTTCCGAGTCCGAAGTGTGGATGTCCGCAGGGCTGCCTACCTGCTCTAACATCCCATCCTCGTCGCCAATTGTTAGATCGCGCTAACAAAGGACTCGTACAGTGATTCAGCAAGTGATTCAGCTTTATTGGAAGTAACGAGCAAGCACTAACTCAGTAAGAAACCAGAACAGAAAACAGTGGGAGCTTATGCTCCTTTTAAACATAACCGGGCTAATGTAGCCACGCCTATTTACAAATAACAACCAATGAGATTGCTAGAATAAAGACCAATGGGAGTCTTTCCCTCCTAGGGAATGGTATCGTTCTGATTGGTCGCTGTTACGAAGCGACCAATAGGAAGTTCGCTCAGAGGAGCCCTGGTCTGGCTCGAAGCTTAACAGGGGAGTCCTATGAGGTGATTCATGTAATCATTTCAATACATTACAGAGATAATTAACCTTCACCTCCTCAGCTAAGCCTACATAACTCATAGTGTGATCAATTATTTCAGTGTAGTAAGAGCCTCTGAGGATAGGAAGTATTGCTGAAAATGTGATTAGACATTTTTAAAATGAATTGTTTACTGACATGTCCCTTGTGTCTTACTTGGAGTCGAGATAATTAACCTTCACCTCCTCAGCTAAGCCTACATAACTCATAGTGTGATCAATTATTTCAGTGTAGTAAGAGCCTCTGAGGATAGGAAGTATTGCTGAAAATGTGATTAGACATTTTTAAAATGAATTGTTTACTGACATGTCCCTTGTGTCTTACTTGGAGTCTTACAATTTATTAAGTCAGTTAAACTATCAGGACAGTTTTTAGCAGTTCATATTCTTCAATGAAGAGCTTTAATGCTCTCCTGTCATGTCATTTTAGGACAAAATGTGTTACTAGGTGCATTAAAGGTTTTGTTACTCTTTGAAGGCAAATTGTGGAATGGGCATGGCTACCAATATGCCATGTCACTATCCAGAGATCATCCCTGGAATCGATCATTCCTTGTAGATGGAGGGAGAGCTTGGATTGGGGCCCTCCCCAGTAAGTCATAGGTCAAACATCTGTTAATATTGCATATGGAGCAACCATCTGGGTGCTTGCTCCTGCTTTATTATGAAGATTTTTGGGATTGTCTAATTTTTCAAAAACCACACACAGAGACAGATGTATAGAAAAGTTTTATGTGTGTATGGATGGCAGCTTATTTAGGAAGCTTTCAGGATCACTTGGTAGCCTACACCCCAGTTCCTACGGCACTTATCCCCAACATGTGATAGGAGACAGCACTATCAAAATGAGTCTGTGGACTCATTTGAAAAAGACTGTATTAGATTTGGTTCTGACATGTGCAGCAGATTAGTTCTCCAGCAACTCCACATCATGTTTGAAGAAACAAGTGACAGAATTAGGTACCATCACAATCAGGACTGGGATTCTGTATTATTTTTCTTTGGATCTGTTCTTCCTGTTCCTCTCACCTGGCTCACAGGGATATTCAGTATGATACTTAGGGATGGGCACAGACCCAAACCCCAGCTAAAATCTGGGCCTGAACATTGCCTTTTTTGAAGCTCAGACAGACTGGCTCGAAGGTCACGTGTCTGGAAGCCCGAGCACCCAATCTTCCCAGGCCCAGCTCAGAAGTGTTTGGGTACTTTCACCAGAGAAACCCCACCCCTGTAGTTTCATGCGGAAAAGCAATTGTGGGTGGGATTTTTTCAGCCATCGAGGGACCAATATCGGACACCCAAGGCTGACAGGCATCTCTGATTCCCAATCAGAAATGTCTATCCTTCTCCCTCAGAATGGGAGGGGTGCCTGTATATATTCCCAGGCGGCGCATGACTGTCCTTTGTTTTGCGTCACGGTCTCTTGCAGTGTAGTGCTCCTTTTGTGTGCAGAAAAATCTCGTGATGGGCCTGGGGTGGTGCGGAGAAATTTACTGGGGTTGCTGGGTGGGTGGAGAAACCTGCTGGATCTCATGGCAACGATACCAATCGCCAGATAAAAAACATCCTCTCCTTCCCTTTTCTTGCCATTTCCCCCCTTTCTGAGTTTCTCTGCTGCAATGCCTGGTCGCCACCTCCCTTTTCGCTCTTCCTTGTGAGGGGTGGGAAACTGAGCTTGAATTAATTCATTTGCTTTCACAACACATTTTTGGTTTGACTCCGGGGTTGCCTGTTTCCTTGGCAAGTCAAACAGTGGAGTCACCCCACCCCTTCTGTTGATTCTGCAAGCGGCTGTTTGACTGCTGGTGGTGGGGCTTGACTTTTTTGCTCATCCCAAAAGGACACCCACTCTCCCCTGGCCAGTTGGCAACCAACCATCCAACCACTATTGGGAAATTGGTGACTGCCCTTAGCACTGCCTGTGGGTTCTTTCCCCTTTCTGCACCCCACCCTGCTTGGGTTTTTGAAGTCTCTCACCTCAGAATTTGCTCTCTCTCTTTCTCTCATCTCACCTGTGGTCAACCAAGTCTCAAACCACTTTCTGGGGAGGGTGTGTGGCAAATTCCCCTGGGCACTGGCTGTGGAGTTTTTTTCGCCTTCCTGCACCCTGCGTGCCTGCCTGGGTTGTTGGGTGTCTCCCCCCAGAAAATCCCCCCCCCCTCGCCTGTTGGTGACCAAGTCTCAAACCACCTTCTAGGGAGGGGGTGGCCAAGTTCCTTGGGCACTAGCTGTGGGGGTTTTTCCCCTTCCTGCACCCTGCCTGCCTGCCTACATTGTTGAAGTCTCTCACCTCAGAGTCCCCCCCCCTCTCTGAAAAGTATGCAGACGGAGAGTGATTTCAGCTTAGCATACTTTTATTAGTCAGGAACAAGACACCTTGGCCGGCTCGCAGGCCGGCTTATATTCCCTCAGGACCCACCACCATAACACACACCCCACTTCCATAGGCTATTTACAGTAACCGAGAGGCCTATTGGCCTCACGGTCTGGGACCTAGCCTTCTGATTGGGCCGGTCTAGGATCCTACTGACCCATTGTCTTTAGGCGCGAAGCTTGAGGTTTTGTCCCTGGACAAGTCCGGACATGCCTGGCCCTGTCAGGGCTGGATACACTACACTCTCCCTCTCTCTCTCCCTCTCAGCTGCTGGCGACCAAGTCTCAAACCACCTTCTGAGGGGAACCGCAATGCACCCACAGACGAAGTCCTTCAGGTATGCTGGTGACTTCCTGGTGCGGGTCGAGCGACGCGGTTCAGGGACGGCTGCTGAAGCTCTTGACGGCGAGGTGCTGGGTGTGTCGGTGCCGGTGTTTCCGGCGCCTCTGATCCTGGGCACTGGCTGTGGGGTTTTTTCCCCCTTCTTGCACCCTGCCTGCATGCTTGAGTTGTTAGAGTCTCTCACCTCAGAGTTGTCTCTCTCCCTCCCTCTCTCTCTCTCTCTCTCCCCCATCACCCGTTGGCGAACAAGTCTCAGACCACATTCTGGGGAGGGTGTGTGGCAAAGTCCCCTGGGCACTGGCTGTGGGTTTTCCCCCCCTTCTTGCACCCTGCCTGCCTGCTTGAGTTGTTGAAGTCTCTCACCTCAGAGTCCTCTCTCTGCCCTGGAAAGTGGGCACCCCACTCTCTAACCATTTCCTGGGGGAGGTTTGCAGACTGCCCGTGACACTGACTGCAGGGCTTGCGTTTCTTCTCCCTTTAAAGAGCACCTCCCCCCTTTTTGCTTCGGTCACTGCAGTCTCGGACTTGGGAGTTCCTAGTCTTCCATTGCAAGTGGGCACCCCACTCTCGAAGCACTTTCTAGGGGCACTAACTGTCCTTGACACTACCTGCACGGCTTGCCTTTACTGCCCGTGCCAAAATAAAGAAACCCTTTTTCCTGGGTGGGTCAATTCTCTGTCTTTGGGTCCCCCTCTCTCCTCTGACTGCTGGCTGTGGGGACTTGCGTTAACTGCCCCTGCTGAAAGGGGAAAAAAACCCTTCTCCCTGGATAGGTCGAGTCTCTGCCTTCGGGGCCCTCCTCCTCTGCCAACGAGGCTCCCAACCCACTGACCATCACAGTGTTTCTCCGCGACTCAAGCAGCCACTCTTTCACCCCCACTGCCTGGGTCTGACATGTGGGGACCGAGGGGAGCCTGAAGGGGTTATTTATTTATTTAGACATTTTTTACCCCACCCTCCCCGCGAGCGGGCTCAGGGCAGCTTACAGGGGCAAAATGGATGTGGGCAGATGTGAAGACAGGCCACACTGGCCACAGGTGGTGGGATATGACCGTGTTCTCCCACACGGGTGCCCTCCTGTTTGGGCACATTGTCTGCTGCCTTTGGATCAGATTCCCCTACAGCATCCACAGGGCTGGTCTTGGTCACCGGGCGAGAGCTCCCACTGGTTCCAGATGGGCTGCAGGGCAAAGTACACATGAGAGGGAGGAGATTGCCGTTGCTAGTGGTAAGGGTGGTGACAGTGACCAAGTTAAAAAAAAAACTTTATTGGCATAGATCATAATCATACAGTCGCCATTCAGTTCATGGATTTGACACACAGCTTCCTTGGTGACAATGACCAAAGTATCATCCTGTTCCATGCCTGGGGATTCCCTGCTGCGATCGCCTGCCTGTCCCTCAACCACTGGTACGCCCCCCGCTATCAGTCCAGGGTGTAATTCCAGGAAATGGTTATGCCTAAAAAGTACTGACGGGCCTGGGGAAGGCTGCAGTCTGCTGCATGGGAGTATTTCCACATCCCACCCAGTGATCCCTGTGTGGTGGAGTGCCAGGTGTGCAGGGTACATGTTCGTTGGGGGAGTGATCCACATCACTTAACCACTAGCGTTCTACAGAGGCACTTGCATCAGTTGCACCCCAATTTGACTCTGCCAGAGGGTGGACCCCCTGAATCTGCCACCGGGCGCAGGGTGCAGACTCCCAAGTTGATGCGGAGAGGGAGACCGGGAGGGGCGGGCTGCCACAGTGGGGTCTCTGGCCTCCCCGTGGGTTCTCCCAGGCAAGCCACCCTCCAAGAGATCGCTCAGCACATTGGGCAGATGATCGCCCTGGACAGCCAGCCTTTCTGGTGGAGGATGTGGGCTTCTGGGGGCTATTATGATGCGTGGCCCCGTGGTATACCATCCTCTCCAGGAGGAGCATGAGCCAGCTGTGCTGCCTGCCATGTGTCCGTCTGGCCTGCCTGGTCAAGACCGAATCCACCCAAGCTGGGAGGTCATGTTGCCATGGCCCGGCACCGTCATGATGGGGTCCTCATCCTCAGGTTTGAGACTCCCCACCTCACCCGTCCATCTGCCTATGTCCCCCTGGCCTGCCTGATGGAAGAGTGATTACTAGTCAGGACCGAATCCTCCTGAGCTTGGAGGTCATATTGCCGTGGCCTGGGATCATCATGACGGGGGTCTGACACAGGGTCCCTGTCTCCAGGGGGTTTTGACTTGCAGCCTTACCCATCCACATGCCCCGGTGCCAGCCCTGACAGCAACGTGATCACCATTCAGGAAAGAATCCTCCCAAGCTGGGAACTCTCGTTGCCCTGATACATGTCCTACTTATAGAATTGTCCCTGGGAGAGGAGGCCACCTGCAGCTGTTCAGGTGGCTCCCAGGCCTCAGGTGGTGTGGGAGATTATTGCCTGCTCATTTATCATGTTGCTGGGAGTAGAGGAAGGGTGAGCCCCCAGGGAAGGGGCACCCCCTCATCCCTGTGTGGGTGTTCCTCAGGCCCCAGGTGGGGGGGAGGTCGGCCCTGCCCAGTAATCACATTGCCGTTGGGTGGAGAGTGGGACCCAGGGAGAGAGTGCCACCCGTCCCCGTGCAAGTGTTCCCCAAGCCCTGGGCAGGGCGGGGGTTCGGTCCTGCCTGATAGTCATGTTGGTGAAGGGTGGGGCCCGGGGAGAGAGGTCCACCCGCCCCTGCCTGGTAGTCACGTTGCTGGTAGGTGGAAGGTAGGGCCCAAGGAGAGAGCACCACCTGCCCCAGTGCGGGTGTTCCCCGGGCCCTGGGAAGGGCAGGAGGCTTGGCCCTTCCCAGTAATCACATTGCCACCAGTGAGTGGAGGGTGGGGCCCGGGGACAGATTCACCTGCCCCTGTGCAGGTGTTCCCCAGGGCAGGGCAGGGGGTTCAGCCCTGCCCAGTAGTCATGTTGCCAATGGGTGGAGGGTGGGGCCCGGGGAGAGAGAGCTTCCCACCCCTGTGCAGGTGTTCCCTGGACCCCAGGGAGGGTGGGATGTTTGGCCCTTCCCGGTAATCACCGGTGGGTTGAGAGTGGGCCTGGGGGGAGAGAGCCAACCACCCCCGTGTGGGTGTTCCCCAGGCAGGGCAGGGGGTTCAGTTCTGCCAAGTAGTCACGTTGCCGGTGGGTGGAGGGTGGGCCCGGGGAGAGAGAGGGTGGGCCCGGGGAGAGAGATCCACCCAACCCTGTGTAGGTGTTCCCTGGGCCCCGTCCCAGGGTGGGTGTTCCCTAGGCCCCGGGATGGGTGGGAGGTTCTGCCCTGGTCGGTGATTCCATTGCCATTTAAGGGTAAACGGGCCTGGGGAAAGAGCACCTCCCGTCCCTGTCACCTTCCTGGGCAGGGTGCGAGGCTTGGCCCCAACCAGTCCTCATGTCAAAAAGTCGGGTGGGAGGCTTGGCCCCAACCAGTCATGTCAAAAAGGCTGGGTGGTTGGCCCCAGGAAGGCAGAGGCACTGTGTGGGTGGTCCCCAGGGAGGTCCTCTGGGAGTTGGGTGCCTGTAGCTGAACCAGTTCTGCTCTGGATTGTCTGAAACTAACACTGGACAAGTCCTCCAGAAGCTGTTTCCTGGGGGGGCATGAGTCTTGGGGGTCTGCTACTCGTATCCCCCAGACCTGACAGGTATGTGACTTGTGGGGCACATGGAGGGCCACTCCAGGGATGGGCTGTGCGAGTCACCTGGGTCAATTTTGGTCGCTCCCGAATTGGCGGGGGGGGATATCCCATTGAAAAGCATTGTCTCTTTTGGGGTCTGTAGCTTGACCCCCCAAATTCCAAGAGGGACCAAACTCGGTTGGCATGTCGAGGAGTGAACTGGAATTATGCTGCAAATTTGGGCCCCCTGGACCCCCAGGGGTCTTTTCTGCATCCAGACCAGTTTGGTTTGAGAACTGGTCCTGGAATGGGGTCAGTTCGATCTGGGGCAAAATCTGGAAAGTTCCCATCCCTAATGATACTGCCATGGTAACACTGCTTTTGTCAGTGCTGCTTCTGCAATCTAAACATCCATTGCTTCTCTTGCTATAGTATCTCAAAACCTTCTGCCATCAGTACCAGGATTTTAGACATTGTCCATTAGGCACCTGCAGTTACTCCTTCAGTACTGAACCCAGTCGATCTGACTGTTACTATGACAGTGAATTCTAGTATTGGACTTCCTCTGATCCTTGGGTGAACACATGAAAGTTTTAATCTGTTTTATACTGAATCAGACCCTTGGACCATCAAGGGCAATATTGACTGCTCAGACTGGCAGTGGGTCTCCAGGGTCTCAGGAAAAAAGTCTTCCATATCACCTATTATGTGATCCTTTTAAGCAGTGATGCCAGGGTATTGAACTTGGGACCTTCTGTATGCCAAGCAGATATTCTACCACTAAGTAGAATATCTCCTTTTGGATTTTGAATCAAGGAATGACTCAGATTCTGCCATTTGCAAGGGATCAGAGATCACTATGGAATCGACTCCAGATCATAATACTGGGAATTGTGGTTTCCCCTTCAGAGAACCTCTGGCTGTTTGTGGAGGAAATACATTCCTAGCTGTAGCCCTAAGATTGGAAGTTGAATGGCTATCTCAGAAAGTTTACAAACTGGGTCATCTAGTAAGAGGAAAGGTTTCATGCACTTTTGTCCATGCTTGCAGTTCTTTTGGGGTCTTTTGGAGAAGATTCATGAAATAAGCTGTTTTCAATGGCACCACCATTGCATTGGGTGAAAAGCACTATAGGGTGCAGCTGCAAGATTGCTCCTTCATACTGAAATGTGTGCCTCCCAGTTTGGTAGTTGTCCAGGCTTCGTTAGGCAAGAACAGGCAAACCCCTAGTTCTGCCTTCCTGAAAAAGAAGGAACATAAATACATTGCCATGGATTTTACATTTTATTTGAGAGTGGTATTGTCTGTATCTAGATACTGGTGCCAGCCATGAACCAACATACTCTGCTCATAGAGCTCTTGGCAGATGAACAAACAACATTTGGCCAAGTTGTTTCAATCTGAAGCTTTCCATCTGTCAAAGCAACAAATTAACACAGTAGGCCATAACATAGACGGTGATTCCAGTTCTGTTGCAGGGGCTGTAATCTGTGTATCTTGTCTAGCTTTAGTCTTCATCCCACTTCTCCAGTACAAAGCCTTGGGCTGAAGATTTGCCATTTCTTGGGCTGGGTACATATCATATCACTGCAAACAAGGCGTTGGAGAAAGTCTATGTTCAGCATTCCAAGTATTGGTCCTCCTTCTGTTTAGAGTAATGTCATTATTCTCCTCACTCATCCAACAATTTTCAGACACAGAGAAGGGATCTAACCAGCTCCCAAATGGGCTTGACTTATTCTCAAGCCAAAAAGAGAATCAAACTCCAGGTTTAATTCTTATTTATTTATGTTATTTACAGTCTGCCTTTCTCACTGAGACTCAAGGCAGATTACACAATCCAATCAACAGGATGGGCCACCAATGAAGAAAGCAATAAGAACTTCAGAAATCTGAAAACATGCAGAGACCTGAAAACAGAGCTGAAAATAAAGTTTAAGCGTTAACATGATACATTAAACAATTCAGAAATTACATAGTTGGATCATACTTAGGGCAACAAACAGTATACTATATACAGTAGTATAGTCCACAGTCTCTATACCAACTCCAAGCATCTCTCTGAAACATTTTGTTACAGTACAGCCTTAATTACCTGTGTAAAAAAGCCCTCCTAAATAACTCAGTTTTTCATAGTAAGCGGAAAGCCAGGAGGATGCAAGCCTTTCTGATCTCATCAGGCAGTCCATCCCATAAGGTGGGAACCACAGCAGAGAATGTGTGTGTGTGGGCAACTGTTAATTTTGCCCATTTGTAGGGTGGCACCTGCAGGGTCCTGTCATGGTGGAGCATGGGGGAAGAGGTTGTGGTGGGGGAGCAAAGAGTGAGAAAGGGAGGTCCACAAATATGAGGCACCAAGGCCACGAAGGGCTTTGTATGTGATAATCAATACCTTGAACTGAGCCTGGTAATTGATGGGCAGCCAATAGTGATTGCAAAATGGGAGCAATATGCACATTCCAACTAAATCATGATAATCAAATTGCAGTATTCTGCACCAACTGGAGTCTCTGAGTTGATTTTTAGTGGAGACCTATGTAGAATGCATTACAACAGCCTAGTCTAGATGTTACAGTGGCATGGATGCAGGTGGTCAGCTCAGCTGTATCAAGGTAAGGGGCCATAGTCTGGGCTAGACTTCTGAAGAAAATTTTTTTGCACCTGAACTAATTTGTCAGGAAGAGTCAGCTGGACCCCCATCAAAAGTGGGAAGCACAGTGTCCTTCAGTATCTCTGCCTTTCCAGCCAGCATCATTGTCATCTTATTTGTGTTCAATTTCAGTTTTTTCACCTTCGGCCACTTAACTGCAGCAACCAGGCCAATGCTCAAGACCACTACTACATCACCAAGGGATCTGTATAAAGAAATATAGAGCTGGATGTCATTAGCATATTGATGATATCCAGTTCCAGAGCTACAAATTATTTCTCCTAAAGGGGTTTACAGAGAACTTGAATAACATGGGGTATGGAATCACACCCTTTGGAACCCCACAAGACGGCTCCTGCACTGAAGACAGCTTGTCTTCAATGGCAACTCTTCGCATCCAATCTGTGAGGAATGACTTAAACCAGTCCAAGGCATATCTCCTAATACATACCACTGCCTCCAGATGCCTCAACAAGACGGCGTGATCGAATGTACAGATCAACTGCAGGCAGATGCAGTAGGAGCAATAAAGAAGCATGGCCTTTGTCTAAATTCAAATGGAGGTCATTAGCTAAAGCCACCAGGGCCATATTTGTCCCATAGCCTAGCCTGAAACCATACTGAAAAGGGTCCATAGTGCATCAGTTATCCAAGAAGACCTGGAGCTGGTCACTACTGCTCTTTCAATCACTTTTCCCAGGAAGAGCAGATGACAGACTGGGAGATAATTGGTCACATCATTTTTTTTTTTTTTAGTGTGGACAGATTAACTGCCTCTGACTGGTCAAGGGAAGATGCTGTTAGTAAGTGACTGATTTATGATGGGTATCAAAGTCTCATTAATGTGGATCTTACATGATTTTAGCAGCCAGGATGGGCAAGGATCACATTCGTAGATACCGGGATCCTGTCAACATCCTTCATGGTAACTAGGTAAAAATGGTTCATAAGTAAACCACATGAAGTGTTAGGCATTTCTGCTGCCTGGCCTATATTACTGGGGGCATCCAGATCAGAGTGTATTTGTGTTACACTATCAGCAAAAAACTTTGCAAAGGTACCACTGATAATTTGTTCCCAAGACTCAACAATAAAGGCTCAACAAAGGCCTTAAACAATTAGGATGGTTGTGAGCTAGCTGATGCAATGGATGTAGAGAATTAACATTTCTCTGTCGCTATCACTGCTGCTTCATAGGTTTTCCAATGAGTTCTATATCTTGCTCTGTCAGATTGAGTACAAATTTTCCACCACTCTTTCTAGACATCTTCCATCCCTCTATAGGTTGCTCAGCTCCACAGTAAACAACGAGGCTGGTTTATGCCACAAGGTTAGGAGAAGCTGACGAGTAGTCAGCAGTATCAAGGAGCTTCAGCTGCAGCCTCAATATGGCATGTGTTTAAGAAAGAAAGAAAAAACCTTTATCCTACAGTAGCAACCATGATGATTCCCTCTCCTACCTTTGGAAAATTTCTTTAGCACTTCACCAATGTTCTACTCCTTGGGTAGGCTCAACAGAACAATAGATGGTGTTTCACTGACATTACAATCCTGCAAGGGAATTTACCGTTGTGTTTCCAGGTCCCAAAGTGGGATGGTGGCCTGTGGGCAGCAATGATATTTGAGATCTTTGGGTTTTAAACTTAATCTCCGGTGTTTCACTGACATTACAATCCTGCAAAGGAATTTACCGTTTCCAGGTCCCAAAGTGAGATGGTGGCCTGTGGGCTGCAATGATAGTTGAGATCTTTGGGTTTTTTAAACTTAATCTTCCCCAAATGGAGGTGCTACTGGTGGAGGGAAGGTCGGACTCAGGAACTGGGATATCTCTTGTTCTGGATGGGGTGGCACTTCCCTTGAAGGGGTAAGTTCATAGCTTGTAGGTGCTGCTGGACTTGGGCCTCCTGTTGGATTTAACAGGTGGCAGCAGTGGCCAGGGGTGCCTTCTGCCAGCTTTGACTGGTAAACCAGCTGTGGCTGTGCTTTCGCAGGATGATGCCACTGTGGTGCATTCCCTGGTAACATCTAGTTTTGTTGTTGTTGTTCAGTCACACAGTCGAGTCCGACTCTTCGCGACCCAATGGACCAGATCACGCCAGGCCTTCCTGTCTTTCACCATCCTCTGAAGTTTGCTCAATTTCATGTTCGTTGCATCTATGACACTGTCTAACCATCTCATCCTTTGCCGTCCCCGTCTTCTTTGACCTTCAGTCTTTCCCAGCATCAGGGTCTTCTCCAGTGAGTGCTCCCTTCTCATTTGGTGGCCAAAGTATTTGAGCTTCAGCTTCAGTATCTGGCCTTCCAGGGAACAGGGTTGATTTATTTTAGGATTGAATGATTTGATCTCCTTGCAGTCCAAGGGACTCTCAAGAGTCTTCTCCAGCACCATGGTTCAAAAGAATCTATTCTTCGGCGCTCGGCCTAAACATCTAGTTTAGATTACTGCAATGTACTGTGTGTGGGACTGCCCATGAAGACTGTCTGGAAGGCATAGTTGGTACAGAATGCTGTGGCTAGAATGCTGATTGGAGTGAGTCAGTGGGATCATATCACTCCTGTATTGTTCCTTTTACACTGGCTCCCACTTTTATTTCCAAGCTCAGCCAAGGTGCTGTTATTAACCTTTAACGTCATATACAGATTGGGTCCAGCATATCTGAAGGACCACCTACTCCCATATGAAACTGCCTGTCCACTCTAGTCATCTTCAGAGGCCCTGCTTCAGGTCCCCCCCCCCATCTGAGGCTAGATGGGTGACAACCTGAGAAAGGGCCTTCTCAGTCATAGCACCTAAACTTTAGAACTCCCTCCTCTGGGAGTCCCTCTGTTATCTTCCACTGTTGTTGTTTGGTGTTCCCTCAATAGCTCTTATTAGCCTTCCTGTTTGTGCGTTTTTTCTGTATTCATATTTGTGTGTGTTTGTATTCTGTCATCTGTTTTACATTTTTTTATATGTTCATTTTTTTGAGCCCCTGGAGGGGATTTTTTATTATTTTTTAACCACTACAAAAAGTACAACAGAAGAAAAGGAAGGGGAAACTACATATACGGGATAAAGTAAAGAACCCACTACTAACTAAAAGCCCAAGAGAGGAGATCCTCCAACTAGCTTAGTTACATCAAGTCTTCCCATCACTGATCCCTTTATAAACTGAGTCAAACATTTGTAACACTTTTCCTTTAAAGCTTAAATTTAACTGTCTAGAAGCAGTACCCCAATCATCCCATAACAAAAGTCTCAAAGGCACAATTCAGAGTCCTTCAGCCTTTACTTTCCTTTCCCCTTCTCTTCCACAGCTTATAAGGACTTTTTGGGGCTGCTGCCCCCTGCTCTGACAGAGAGTCCTCTCCGGAAGAGCCAGAGTCTAGCTCGCCACTGGACTTGCTGTCCTCTTCTTTTTTCCCATCCTCTGGCCTTCCCAGCGGAACCCTTAGAAATTCTTGAGCTTTCTGAACAGAGTCAATCTTTTCTTTTTTGTCTTTAATCTTGAAAGTGATACCTTCTGGAAATAGCCATTTATATCCAATTGAGTTTGTCTGAAGAAAATGCACAAGTTCTTTGTACTTCTTTCTCCGTTGTCTTACTTCAAATGGAATATCCTTTAGTGTTCTGATGGTATTTCCCCCCACTTTCAGGGGTGTTCCAGCCACCGCTTTCAGGATTGCATCCCTCACATGCCTCTTCGAGAATCTTACAACAATTTCCCCAGGCAGATTATTTTTCTTTATGTAGCCTGAATATGATCTATAGACCACATCCATGTCGTTAAGCAACAATTCCACCTTCATTTCTGTCACTGGGGCCAACAATTCACTCATCACTTCTTTAAGATTCTCCCCTCTGTTCTCTGGCATGCCCTGGAAAC